>NW_027512678.1:300000-411258 GCF_048772815.1 Callospermophilus lateralis | reverse complement strand
AAGAAGCACCAGCGGTTGTGGCAGCATTGTCCGAGACATGAAGCCAGGCATCTTCCTTATGGCTTTCCTTGGAGTTGGTGATGTGTACAGCTCTTGGATTTTCCGCCTGCTTCTCTCACTTTTCTGGAGAGTTTTCAGTCGGTTCTGTAGCAGGCTTTACGTGGGAGAAAAAAGGCTGGCTCTAAATCTTGCTGGACTTATTGAGGCAAAATGTGGACTTCTTGAAAAGTGAGCCTTGTTGGAAAAAGAACATGAAGGCTTAGAATCACCTTTAAAGGATTGCAGGTTGAGAAGGGTTCAGGAAGCACAACAGCTGGAGGCAACGACGAAAGCTGCATAGGTCCCGAACTCCAGCCAGAGAGAATTCCTCTCCATGCCACCCACCCCTTGATTTGGTTTAGGCCAGGCCAAGGCGGGGTTAGTAGGAAGATTCCATCCAGTCATAATAACATTCAGTTTGATGTCACTCAAATTCTAAAGCTGACTAAACTGTTCAAACAGCTTTTATGGCCGATATTGGTCTTTGTGTCCCTTGCCTTTTGTTTGAGTGACTCAGTCCTTTCCCTGCCCTTGTGCTCTCCCTATTTCCTACCTTCCTTCCTCCCTTCCTGGTTTTTCTCCTTTCTTCTTCCTTCTTTTCTACCTCCCTCCATCCCTCCAACTTTGCCTTCCTCCCTTCCAACTTTCTCTCTCCCTTCCCTTCCTTCTCTTTTCTTGCAAGTGTTTGGGGTGAAAGTCCATGGCAGGCCAGCCCCAAGCTAGGCAAGGTCACTGCCACTGAGCTACAACATCCCCAGACCTGCTGCCACTTCCTATGCAAGTAATTTGAATTATCTCTAAAGAGAAACTCTCACATGAGTCTACTTTCAAAGTAATTTCAGAAGAGTTGCTAACATGGGCATAAATCAGTCATGACAAGTCATTTTTGAAAAGCACGGTACAGCTAATGTTCCTCAGAAGAAGGAGTTGAGAACTTTAGTTGGTTTTCAGGTCAGCATTTCTAGACTAGTACAAACCCTCCTAATCCTGATCTCTCCTTAGTCCTATGATTTCTTTAAGTGTCCCCTTTTGCTCCTGTTCATGGAGTCATGTGTACAGAAATTATACCTGGTTCTATTGAACTCTACTTAATTCTTTCTCACCTCTGTGCTCCTTTTGTCAAGTCACTCCTCAACACTTACTGTAACCCTTTCAATTTTTTGTCCATTTTCATTTAAAAAACTCTTTCAAAAATTGAACCATTTCGCATGCAGATACAGTCTTCTTGATCTGCTATTAATCCCCCACTACTGACATTGTAAGTTATTGAAATGTACACTTCCAGACCGTTTTCAGTTTTTTGATTTCTGTATATCTATCTGTCTATCTATTTACAAACATAACATGGTATTCTGAGAGTATCGTTCTGCTTTTGGAGCTCTACATTGTGTTTTCAGAAGCAGGCTATTACACAGAGATGAATCCATGTTACCTAGATTGAGTTCAAACCGGAATGTGCACTCAGATTCCCATTATATTGTTCTACCTACTAATGGACAGTTCAGTTATATCCAGACCTCACCACCTCCCCCATTAAGTAAAACCCTTGTGAAGAGACATGTAGATGCCTTTATGAACATATTGATAATTTTTCATGGCAGTGTTTTCCAAAAACCAGTTAGTAAAATCAATTTATTCCTTTGCAGCCTGAAATTACCTTCATTCCAGTTTACTGGTATAAGAACCGCAGTATATCAGCAACAATTCTCCAATAGTAGTTCAGGCAGAAGTCATTCTAGATAACAATCAGTGCCGGATCCTCCATGTATTTTACACAGCCCATGACAGGGGACATCCGTCCACTCGTTTAGAACAACTGATGTTTTACGCTGGCCATTTAGGTTTATTTAAAGGATTGGTTAGAAAACAGGTGAGACAGACTGATTAGATTCAGTATGTATGTTGGCTTTGTTTTTCTAGGCCTGAATTTTTCACATTTCAATTAATTGTAGGTTAAGTAGCAGGCAGATTCTTCACTGGGCTTCAAATGTGATAAAGTTGCTTCTTATTTTTAAGAAGGCCGTTGCAATCCTGCATTTATTTTACACCTCAGTGCTTGTTTTACACACAAGCACACACGCCCACACACCACACACACCAACAAACACACAAACACATAATTAGAGCACATTTAACACTCAAAATAAAGCTTTACCTACTAATTCATAACTAGGGTATTTTTTTAATAAGTATTGTGTCTTGGTCTCTACTGGGGAAACATTGTTCAATGTGAGTTCTCTGGTTTGTTGCAGGGCAGCGAATGTTCACTTGTTGGCAATGATATAGAAATGGGAGTAAGAGTTTAAAAGTTTTTACAGTAGGTAGGCAGAGTCAGAGTATGGAATCTAAGAATAAGAAATTGGGGAATTTCCTCTTTGTTTCTTCATTTCAATTCTCCTTATAATTCATGTATATTTTCCAAAAGTCTCCCAGAAAACAAGGACTAGGTCAGTCCACATATCAGTGAACCATAGCAGAATGCGATTCTGAATTTCATATAAACAGTCATAAAATCCAAAAGACAGGTGCTGGGGTTTTGGCTCAGAACTTAGAGTGCTGGCTTCACACTTTCAAAGGTCCTGAGTTGGATCCCCAACACCATGTGTGAAAGGAATGAATGAACCAATGCATGAGTGTGTGATGAATGAATTAAGGTATCAGGAGGAGGAGGAAGAGGAGGAGGAGGAGGAGAAATAGAAGAAGATGATGAGTAATTTGACAGAAGGGAAAAAGGGAGGAGAGTGAGTTTAAAGTGTGGTTTCCAATTCCCAAATGTTCAATTACAGCAGACGGGATAGAGAGAGAAGATGGGGGGGCAGGAGAGGGGGGATAGTAGAGGCCAGAAAAGGTAGCAGAATACAACAGTTACTAATATGGCATTTTGTAAAAACGTGGATGTGTAAACAATGAAAATGTTTTTTTGGCCTGAATTTTTCACATTTCAATTAATTGTAGGTTAACTATCAGGCAGATTCTTCACTGGGCTTCAAATGTGATAAAGTTGCTTCTTATTTTTAAGAAGGCCGTTGCAATCCTGCATTTATTTTACACCTCAGTGCTTGTTTTACACACAAGCACACACGCCCACACACCACACACACCAACAAACACACAAACACATAATTAGAGCACATTTAACACTCAAATAAAGCTTTACCTACTAATTCATAACTAGGGTATTTTTTTAATAAGTATTGTGTCTTGGTCTCTACTGGGGAAACATTGTTCAATGTGAGTTCTCTGGTTTGTTGTAGGGCAGTGAATGTTCACTTGTTGGCAATGATATAGAAATGGGGAGTAAGAGTTTAAAAGTTTTTACAGTAGGTAGGCAGAGTCAGAGTATGAATCTAAGAATAAGAAATTGGGAATTTCCTCTTTGTTTCTTCATTTCAATCTCCTAATAATTCATGTATATTTTCCAAAAGTCTCCCAGAAAACAAGGACTAGGTCAATCCACATATCAGTGAACCATAGTAGAATGCAATTCTGAATTTCATATAAACAGTCATAAAATCCAAAAGACAGGTGCTGGGGTTTTGGCTCAGCACTAGAGTGCTGGCTTCACACTTTCAAAGGTCCTGAGTTGGATCCCCAACACCATGTGTGAAAGGAATGAATGAACCAATGCATGAGTGTATGATGAATGAATTAAAGGTATCAGGAGGAGGAGGAAGAGGAGGAGGAGGAGGAGAAATAGAAGAAGATGATGAGTAATTTGACAGAAGGGAAAAAGGGGAGGAGAGTGAGTTTAAAGTGTGGTTTCCAATTCCCAAATGTTCAATTACAGCAGACGGGATAGAGAGAGAAGATGGGAGGGCAGGAGAGGGGGGATAGTAGAGGCCAGAAAAGGTAGCAGAATACAACAGTTACTAATATGGCATTTTGTAAAAACGTGGATGTGTAAACAATGAAAATGTTTTTTTGGCCTGAATTTTTCACATTTCAATTAATTGTAGGTTAACTATCAGGCAGATTCTTCACTGGGGTTCAAATGTGATAAAGTTGCTTCTTATTTTTAAGAAGGCCGTTGCAATCCTGCATTTATTTTACACCTCAGTGCTTGTTTTACACACAAGCACACACGCCCACACACCACACACACCAACAAACACACAAACACATAATTAGAGCACATTTAACACTCAAATAAAGCTTTACCTACTAATTCATAACTAGGGTATTTTTTTAATAAGTATTGTGTCTTGGTCTCTACTGGGGAAACATTGTTCAATGTGAGTTCTCTGGTTTGTTGTAGGGCAGTGAATGTTCACTTGTTGGCAATGATATAGAAATGGGGAGTAAGAGTTTAAAAGTTTTTACAGTAGGTAGGCAGAGTCAGAGTATGAATCTAAGAATAAGAAATTGGGGAATTTCCTCTTTGTTTCTTCATTTCAATCTCCTAATAATTCATGTATATTTTCCAAAAGTCTCCCAGAAAACAAGGACTAGGTCAATCCACATATCAGTGAACCATAGTAGAATGCGATTCTGAATTTCATATAAACAGTCATAAAATCCAAAAGACAGGTGCTGGGGTTTTGGCTCAGCACTAGAGTGCTGGCTTCACACTTTCAAAGGTCCTGAGTTGGATCCCCAACACCATGTGTGAAAGGAATGAATGAACCAATGCATGAGTGTATGATGAATGAATTAAAGGTATCAGGAGGAGGAGGAAGAGGAGGAGGAGGAGGAGAAATAGAAGAAGATGATGAGTAATTTGACAGAAGGGAAAAAGGGGAGGAGAGTGAGTTTAAAGTGTGGTTTCCAATTCCCAAACGTTCAATTACAGCAGACTGGATAGAGAGAGAAGATGGGAGGGCAGGAGAGGGGATATAGTAGAGGCCAGAAAAGGTAGCAGAATACAACAGTTACTAATATGGCATTTTGTAAAAACGTGGATGTGTAAACAATGTGATTGTGCAATCTGAATATGGGGTCAAAATGGGAGTTCATAACTCACTTGAGTCTAATGTAGGAAATATGGTATCTCAAGAGCTATGTAAGGTTTTAAGCAACCAATATAAAAAAGAGGTCTTCATTTTTCTTTGTAGTTGAGATCTCCTGTTTCCGTGACATGTTGAGTTGTGTTCTCTCCTTTAGTCCTCCCATGCTCTAGTTATTCTGATATGGAAAAACTAGCTGAAATGCCCAACCAGTCTCTAAATCAGTGACACTTTTTCATTAAGCCTAAAGTCACTTTACATTTGCTACAGTCATACTAAGTACACTTCTTTGTTGGGAGTTTAAAAGATATTTCCATCAGCTAGATTACAAGTACCTAGAACTCCCATTCTTGTTTATGTAAGAGTGGCTTCATCAGATTAAATGCTGTTCTCTGGAATGACATAAAATAGGAATAATTTACTCGTAAGATTCCTACGTAAACCATCTTTATTTACAAAATAGTATCTTAAGGATTATTGTTTCATTGAGCTTCAATTGGAGCCAAAGTATAGTCAATTACTGAAGTAAAAGCAGTTACTCAAAAACTAAAAATGAGAGATAAGTCAAATTACATTTGAAGAGAGAGCAACAGCATGAGGTTTCTTGTTTGGTTCTGGATGTTGAGTAACAGGCTCATTTGCAGGTGGAAGGAACCCTTCAGGGAACTCACTTGTACTTTCAGAATGGGGGTGTAGAGGGCTGAATTCCAGCTCTTGGGGGAAGATTGTGAGGAAAACCCCCTCCCTGCATAGACACTTCGCATTGGAAATGGAGTGGGTGGCGGGTCAGGTGGAACATAATCTCCAGGTTCCCAGACAAGTTTCCTGGGAGAGGTGGAGGAAAAAAAAGGTCCTCTTCTCATGAACTGACTCCTTGGGTCAACTGGAAGCAAGGCACCTCTGACTGGAGGGAAAGGTGCCAACACAGAGCCAGAGCCAGTTGCTTGGTTTTCAGCATGGAGAGGTGAATCAGGCACATCAGAGTCCAAAGGAGGCATATTAGGAATTCTGTGTTCTGCTGGTCCCGATGCTCTACCACAATTTGAGTAAAACCTATCTTGCCTTTGTAGAGGAAGACGTGCATCAGAAGAATATGGTTGGCCTGGCGGAGGGATCATCAGCCTGCTGGCCTGTTCCCCTGGAGGAGAGAGGGGCCCAGTCTGAGAAGGTGCTCTCTGAAAATCAGTGAACTTATGACAGCTGGATTCTCTTCCTTTACTGCTAGTCGCATGGTGCAGAGGATTCTCCAGGGCCCCTTGACCCTCCTCCTCCTCCCACTGGAGTGAAAGGTGAGAGTGTGAGTGGACCACTCTTTTCCAAATGAGGAGGTCTCCTTTCAGATGAAGGGTGACCTATTGGTGAGGGCCCATTTGGAGAAGGCTTTCTGCCCATTGCTGAGTTGGAAACATCCAGTGCATCATAGGGATCTTTTTCTACAAGTTCAAATCTAAGCTCCTTCTCAGTTAATTTTTGTCTGTTGCGTGCATTTTGTTTCCTGAAATAACTGAGGTTTCTTTCAGCAATCCGAGCTGCCAACTCACTAGCATGTGCTTCTTTCTCAGAGGAAATAATCTTCCCCAGACAGGAATGAATGGTACTCTGCAATTGTTCTTCAAGATATTGGGCTCTCTTTCTGTAGGTCTCCAGCTCTTTTATTGTATGGCTCATCTTTTCTTCGACTTTGGAAAGTTTCTCCTCTTGCTCCACACGGTAGTTTTCCTCCACTCTTAATTTCCTGTGCAGTTTCATCATATTTTCTTGATAGCGTTCCATCATGACTTTAAAGTTCTTCTGTAGGGTCTCATTCTCACTTTGCAGCTGTGCATTTTCTGACTGCAAGGATGCCTGTTCAGTCTGCAGACTTTTAAGGTGTTCTGTAAGGTCTTCCGTGGTTTTCTCCACTTCAGATGAGAAAGTACATTTTTGAATTCTTCCTCCTTCCAAGATTTCTAAGGAGGCCTTTAGCTTATCACCATAAACCAGGTTCCTCAAAGCTCCTTTGGACTCATCCTCCAAGTGAGCACCAATTTCGGGTTCACTCGTCTTTCCCAGTTCCAGGTGACCACCATCCCTTTGGGCTCCCAGGCTTGGAGAAGACCTATCCATCATCTTCAGCAAGCATTCCCTCAGAGACTCCATGTGATTTTCTGTGTCCCTTAGAACTTGTTCTCCAGCTACTTTAGAGTCCTCTAATATGATTTTTGCTTTATATTGGACACCTCCTTGTTCCCTCTGTGCTTCAGCTTCTCCTTGTATTGTTGGTCTCTGCGTTTGCGGAAGTAGGGATCCTTCATTCAAAACCTCTTTGATTGCCAGCTTCAGTTCTTCCTCATTCACTTGAAAGAGTCTCCAGTTTGTTTTAGCTTCAGCTATTTGTGATCTGAGGGATTCAGATTCACCTTGGAGGGACTGTATCCTTCTTGATAGGTGCGCCATCGTTTCATCCTCTTGACCATGTTGAGCCTTCTGTGCTTTGAGCTCTTCTTCTAGAAAGAGCACTTCAACGCCATGGCTGGATTCGGACCTATGCAGCTTTTCGTCGGTTGCCTCCAGCTGTTGTGCTTCCCTTGAACCCTTCTCAAACCTGCAATCCTTTAAAGGTGATTCTAAGCCTTCATGTTCTTTTTCAACAAGGCTCACTTTTTCAAGAAGTCCACATTTTGCCTCAATAAGTCCAGCAAGATTTAGAGCCAGCCTTTTTTCTCTTCCCACGTAAAGCCTGCTACGAACCGACTGAAAACCTCTCAGAAAAGTGAGAGAACAGCGGAAAATCCAAGAGCTGTACACATCACCAACTCCCAAGGAAAGCCATAAGGAAGATGGCCTGGCTTCATGTCTTCGGACAATGCTGCCACAACCCTGGGTGCTTCTTCCAGAACCACCCACTAGTATGGCTGAGAGGCAGCCCTTGGCTCCTCCATCACGCCAACACAGCTTTGGCTCTTGCCACCACAACCACAGCCTGCCCAGGCAGGCCAACACAGGCTGTGGACACTCAGGTGTTTGGTCAGGAACTCCAACCTGCACCAGGCAACGGAGCAGACCACTGTGATCCCCTTCAGGGGCTGGGCGTATGGTGGGTGGTGGGCGTATGGCGGTGGGAGCCATGATCAAAGGCTCCCAGGAGCCTTGTTGTGCTCAAATGCCCATCAGGGCAGTCTTGTCCGCTTCCCTACCCGGTGCATCCTCAAGTGCCACAGGTTTAGGTCCCTCCCACTCCAGCCAGAGAGAATTCCTCTCCATGCCACCCACCCCTTGATTTGGTTTAGGCCAGGCCAAGGCGGGGTTAGTAGGAAGATCCCATCCAGTCATAATAACATTCAGTTTGATGTCACTCAAATTCTAAAGCTGACTAAACTGTTCAAACAGCTTTTATGGCCGATATTGGTCTTTGTGTCCCTTGCCTTTTGTTTGAGTGACTCAGTCCTTTCCCTGCCCTTGTGCTCTCCCTATTTCCTACCTTCCTTCCTCCCTTCCTGGTTTTTCTCCTTTTCTTCTTCCTTCTTTTCTACCTCCCTCCATCCCTCCAACTTTGCCTTCCTCCCTTCCAACTTTCTCTCTCCCTTCCCTTCCTTCTCTTTTCTTGCAAGTGTTTGGGGTGAAAGTCCATGGCAGGCCAGCCCCAAGCTAGGCAAGGTCACTGCCACTGAGCTACAACATCCCCAGACCTGCTGCCACTTCCTATGCAAGTAATTTGAATTATCTCTAAAGAGAAACTCTCACATGAGTCTACTTTCAAAGTAATTTCAGAAGAGTTGCTAACATGGGCATAAATCAGTCATGACAAGTCATTTTTGAAAAGCACGGCACAGCTAATGTTCCTCAGAAGAAGGAGTTGAGAACTTTAGTTGGTTTTCAGGTCAGCATTTCTAGACTAGTACAAAGCCTCCTAATCCTGATCTCTCCTTAGTCCTATGATTTCTTTAAGTGTCCCCTTTGCTCCTGTTCATGGAGTCATGTGTACAGAAATTATACCTGGTTCTATTGAACTCTACTTAATTCTTTCTCACCTCTGTGCTCCTTTTGTCAAGTCACTCCTCAACACTTACTGTAACCCTTTCAATTTTTTGTCCATTTTCATTTAAAAAACTCTTTCAAAAATTGAACCATTTCGCATGCAGATACAGTCTTCTTGATCTGCTATTAATCCCCCACTACTGACATTGTAAGTTATTGAAATGTACACTTCCAGACCGTTTTCAGATTTTAGATTTCTGTATATCTATCTGTCTATCTATTTACAAACATAACATGGTATTCTGAGAGTATCGTTCTGCTTTTGGAGCTGTACATTGTGTTTTTCAGAAGCAGGCCTATTACACAGAGATGAATCCATTTTACCTAGATTGAGTTCAAACCGGAATGTGCACTCAGATTCCCATTATATTGTTCTACCTACTAATGGACAGTTCAGTTATATCCAGACCTCACCACCTCCCCCATTAAGTAAAACCCTTGTGAAGAGACATGTAGATGCCTTTATGAACATATTGATAATTTTTCATGGCAGTGTTTTCCAAAAACCAGTTAGTAAAATCAATTTATTCCTTTGCAGCCTGAAATTACCTTCATTCCAGTTTACTGGTATAAGAACCGCAGTATATCAGCAACAATTCTCCAATAGTAGTTCAGGCAGAAGTCATTCTAGATAACAATCAGTGCCGGATCCTCCATGTATTTTACACAGCCCATGACAGGGGACATCCGTCCACTCGTTTAGAACAACTGATGTTTTACGCTGGCCATTTAGGTTTATTTAAAGGATTGGTTAGAAAACAGGTGAGACAGACTGATTAGATTCAGTATGTATGTTGGCTTTGTTTTTCTAGGCCTGAATTTTTCACATTTCAATTAATTGTAGGTTAAGTAGCAGGCAGATTCTTCACTGGGCTTCAAATGTGATAAAGTTGCTTCTTATTTTTAAGAAGGCCGTTGCAATCCTGCATTTATTTTACACCTCAGTGCTTGTTTTACACACAAGCACACACGCCCACACACCACACACACCAACAAACACACAAACACATAATTAGAGCACATTTAACACTCAAATAAAGCTTTACCTACTAATTCATAACTAGGGTATTTTTTTAATAAGTATTGTGTCTTGGTCTCTACTGGGGAAACATTGTTCAATGTGAGTTCTCTGGTTTGTTGCAGGGCAGCTAATGTTCACTTGTTGGCAATGATATAGAAATGGGGAGTAAGAGTTTAAAAGTTTTTACAGTAGGTAGGCAGAGTCAGAGTATGGAATCTAAGAATAAGAAATTGGGGAATTTCCTCTTTGTTTCTTCATTTCAATCTCCTTATAATTCATGTATATTTTCCAAAAGTCTCCCAGAAAACAAGGACTAGGTCAGTCCACATATCAGTGAACCATAGCAGAATGCGATTCTGAATTTCATATAAACAGTCATAAAATCCAAAAGACAGGTGCTGGGGTTTTGGCTCAGAACTAGAGTGCTGGCTTCACACTTTCAAAGGTCCTGAGTTGGATCCCCAACACCATGTGTGAAAGGAATGAATGAACCAATGCATGAGTGTATGATGAATGAATTAAAGGTATCAGGAGGAGGAGGAAGAGGAGGAGGAGGAGGAGAAATAGAAGAAGATGATGAGTAATTTGACAGAAGGGAAAAAGGGGAGGAGAGTGAGTTTAAAGTGTGGTTTCCAATTCCCAAATGTTCAATTACAGCAGACGGGATAGAGAGAGAAGATGGGAGGGCAGGAGAGGGGGGATAGTAGAGGCCAGAAAAGGTAGCAGAATACAACAGTTACTAATATGGCATTTTGTAAAAACGTGGATGTGTAAACAATGAAAATGTTTTTTTGGCCTGAATTTTTCACATTTCAATTAATTGTAGGTTAACTATCAGGCAGATTCTTCACTGGGCTTCAAATGTGATAAAGTTGCTTCTTATTTTTAAGAAGGCCGTTGCAATCCTGCATTTATTTTACACCTCAGTGCTTGTTTTACACACAAGCACACACGCCCACACACCACACACACCAACAAACACACAAACACATAATTAGAGCACATTTAACACTCAAATAAAGCTTTACCTACTAATTCATAACTAGGGTATTTTTTTAGTAAGTATTGTGTCTTGGTCTCTACTGGGGAAACATTGTTCAATGTGAGTTCTCTGGTTTGTTGTAGGGCAGTGAATGTTCACTTGTTGGCAATGATATAGAAATGGGGAGTAAGAGTTTAAAAGTTTTTACAGTAGGTAGGCAGAGTCAGAGTATGAATCTAAGAATAAGAAATTGGGGAATTTCCTCTTTGTTTCTTCATTTCAATCTCCTAATAATTCATGTATATTTTCCAAAAGTCTCCCAGAAAACAAGGACTAGGTCAATCCACATATCAGTGAACCATAGTAGAATGCAATTCTGAATTTCATATAAACAGTCATAAAATCCAAAAGACAGGTGCTGGGGTTTTGGCTCAGCACTAGAGTGCTGGCTTCACACTTTCAAAGGTCCTGAGTTGGATCCCCAACACCATGTGTGAAAGGAATGAATGAACCAATGCATGAGTGTATGATGAATGAATTAAAGGTATCAGGAGGAGGAGGAAGAGGAGGAGGAGGAGGAGAAATAGAAGAAGATGATGAGTAATTTGACAGAAGGGAAAAAGGGGAGGAGAGTGAGTTTAAAGTGTGGTTTCCAATTCCCAAACGTTCAATTACAGCAGACTGGATAGAGAGAGAAGATGGGAGGGCAGGAGAGGGGATATAGTAGAGGCCAGAAAAGGTAGCAGAATACAACAGTTACTAATATGGCATTTTGTAAAAACGTGGATGTGTAAACAATGTGATTGTGCAATCTGAATATGGGGTCAAAATGGGAGTTCATAACTCACTTGAGTCTAATGTAGGAAATATGGTATCTCAAGAGCTATGTAAGGTTTTAAGCAACCAATATAAAAAAGAGGTCTTCATTTTTCTTTGTAGTTGAGATCTCCTGTTTCCGTGACATGTTGAGTTGTGTTCTCTCCTTTAGTCCTCCCATGCTCTAGTTATTCTGATATGGAAAAACTAGCTGAAATGCCCAACCAGTCTCTAAATCAGTGACACTTTTTCATTAAGCCTAAAGTCACTTTACATTTGCTACAGTCATACTAAGTACACTTCTTTGTTGGGAGTTTAAAAGATATTTCCATCAGCTAGATTACAAGTACCTAGAACTCCCATTCTTGTTTATGTAAGAGTGGCTTCATCAGATTAAATGCTGTTCTCTGGAATGACATAAAATAGGAATAATTTACTCGTAAGATTCCTACATAAACCATCTTTATTTACAAAATAGTATCTTAAGGATTATTGTTTCATTGAGCTTCAATTGGAGCCAAAGTATAGTCAATTACTGAAGTAAAAGCAGTTACTTAAAAACTAAAAATGAGAGATAAGTCAAATTACATTTGAAGAGAGAGCAACAGCATGAGGTTTCTTGTTTGGTTCTGGATGTTGAGTAACAGGCTCATTTGCAGGTGGAAGGAACCCTTCAGGGAACTCACTTGTACTTTCAGAATGGGGGTGTAGAGGGCTGAATTCCAGCTCTTGGGGGAAGATTGTGAGGAAAACCCCCTCCCTGCATAGACACTTCGCATTGGAAATGGAGTGGGTGGCGGGTCAGGTGGAACATAATCTCCAGGTTCCCAGACAAGTTTCCTGGGAGAGGTGGAGGAAAAAAAAGGTCCTCTTCTCATGAACTGACTCCTTGGGTCAACTGGAAGCAAGGCACCTCTGACTGGAGGGAAAGGTGCCAACACAGAGCCAGAGCCAGTTGCTTGGTTTTGAGCATGGAGAGGTGAATCAGGCACATCAGAGTCCAAAGGAGGCATATTAGGAATTCTGTGTTCTGCTGGTCCCGATGCTCTACCACAATTTGAGTAAAACCTATCTTGCCTTTGTAGAGGAAGACGTGCATCAGAAGAATATGGTTGGCCTGGCGGAGGGATCATCAGCCTGCTGGCCTGTTCCCCTGGAGGAGAGAGGGGCCCAGTCTGAGAAGGTGCTCTCTGAAAATCAGTGAACTTATGACAGCTGGATTCTCTTCCTTTACTGCTAGTCGCATGGTGCAGAGGATTCTCCAGGGCCCCTTGACCCTCCTCCTCCTCCCACTGGAGTGAAAGGTGAGAGTGTGAGTGGACCACTCTTTTCCAAATGAGGAGGTCTCCTTTCAGATGAAGGGTGACCTATTGGTGAGGGCCCATTTGGAGAAGGCTTTCTGCCCATTGCTGAGTTGGAAACATCCAGTGCATCATAGGGATCTTTTTCTACAAGTTCAAATCTAAGCTCCTTCTCAGTTAATTTTTGTCTGTTGCGTGCATTTTGTTTCCTGAAATAACTGAGGTTTCTTTCAGCAATCCGAGCTGCCAACTCACTAGCATGTGCTTCTTTCTCAGAGGAAATAATCTTCCCCAGACAGGAATGAATGGTACTCTGCAATTGTTCTTCAAGATATTGGGCTCTCTTTCTGTAGGTCTCCAGCTCTTTTATTGTATGGCTCATCTTTTCTTCGACTTTGGAAAGTTTCTCCTCTTGCTCCACACGGTAGTTTTCCTCCACTCTTAATTTCCTGTGCAGTTTCATCATATTTTCTTGATAGCGTTCCATCATGACTTTAAAGTTCTTCTGTAGGGTCTCATTCTCACTTTGCAGCTGTGCATTTTCTGACTGCAAGGATGCCTGTTCAGTCTGCAGACTTTTAAGGTGTTCTGTAAGGTCTTCCGTGGTTTTCTCCACTTCAGATGAGAAAGTACATTTTTGAGTTCTTCCTCCTTCCAAGATTTCTAAGGAGGCCTTTAGCTTATCACCATAAACCAGGTTCCTCAAAGCTCCTTTGGACTCATCCTCCAAGTGAGCACCAATTTCGGGTTCACTCGTCTTTCCCAGTTCCAGGTGACCACCATCCCTTTGGGCTCCCAGGCTTGGAGAAGACCTATCCATCATCTTCAGCAAGCATTCACCCAGAGACTCCATGTGATTTTCTGTGTCCCTTAGAACTTGTTCTCCAGCTACTTTAGAGTCCTCTAATATGATTTTTGCTTTATATTGGACACCTCCTTGTTCCCTCTGTGCTTCAGCTTCTCCTTGTATTGTTGGTCTCTGCGTTTGCGGAAGTAGGGATCCTTCATTCAAAACCTCTTTGATTGCCAGCTTCAGTTCTTCCTCATTCACTTGAAAGAGTCTCCAGTTTGTTTTAGCTTCAGCTATTTGTGATCTGAGGGATTCAGATTCACCTTGGAGGGACTGTATCCTTCTTGATAGGTGCGCCATCGTTTCATCCTCTTGACCATGTTGAGCCTTCTGTGCTTTGAGCTCTTCTTCTAGAAAGAGCACTTCAACGCCATGGCTGGATTCGGACCTATGCAGCTTTTCGTCGGTTGCCTCCAGCTGTCGTGCTTCCCTTGAACCCTTGTCAAACCTGCAATCCTTTAAAGGTGATTCTAAGCCTTCATGTTCTTTTTCAACAAGGCTCACTTTTTCAAGAAGTCCACATTTTGCCTCAATAAGTCCAGCAAGATTTAGAGCCAGCCTTTTTTCTCTTCCCACGTAAAGCCTGCTACGAACCGACTGAAAACCTCTCAGAAAAGTGAGAGAACAGCGGAAAATCCAAGAGCTGTACACATCACCAACTCCCAAGGAAAGCCATAAGGAAGATGGCCTGGCTTCATGTCTTCGGACAATGCTGCCACAACCCTGGGTGCTTCTTCCAGAACCACCCACTAGTATGGCTGAGAGGCAGCCCTTGGCTCCTCCATCACGCCAACACAGCTTTGGCTCTTGCCACCACAACCACAGCCTGCCCAGGCAGGCCAACACAGGCTGTGGACACTCAGGTGTTTGGTCAGGAACTCCAACCTGCACCAGGCAACGGAGCAGACCACTGTGATCCCCTTCAGGGGCTGGGCGTATGGTGGGTGGTGGGCGTATGGCGGTGGGAGCCATGATCAAAGGCTCCCAGGAGCCTTGTTGTGCTCAACTGCCCATCAGGGGAGTGTGGTCCGCTTCCCTACCCAGTGCATCCTCAAGTGCCACAGGTTTAGGTCCCTCCCACTCCAGCCAGAGAGAATTCCTCTCCATGCCACCCACCCCTTGATTTTGTTTAGGCCAGGCCAAGGTGGGGTTAGTAGGAAGATTCCATCCAGTCATAATAACATTCAGTTTGATGTCACTCAAATTCTAAAGCTGACTAAACTGTTCAAACAGCTTTTATGGCCGATATTGGTCTTTGTGTCCCTTGCCTTTTGTTTGAGTGACTCAGTCCTTTCCCTGCCCTTGTGCTCTCCCTATTTCCTACCTTCCTTCCTCCCTTCCTGGTTTTTCTCCTTTTCTTCTTCCTTCTTTTCTACCTCCCTCCATCCCTCCAACTTTGCCTTCCTCCCTTCCAACTTTCTCTCTCCCTTCCCTTCCTTCTCTTTTCTTGCAAGTGTTTGGGGTGAAAGTCCATGGCAGGCCAGCCCCAAGCTAGGCAAGGTCACTGCCACTGAGCTACAACATCCCCAGACCTGCTGCCACTTCCTATGCAAGTAATTTGAATTATCTCTAAAGAGAAACTCTCACATGAGTCTACTTTCAAAGTAATTTCAGAAGAGTTGCTAACATGGGCATAAATCAGTCATGACAAGTCATTTTTGAAAAGCACGGCACAGCTAATGTTCCTCAGAAGAAGGAGTTGAGAACTTTAGTTGGTTTTCAGGTCAGCATTTCTAGACTAGTACAAACCCTCCTAATCCTGATCTCTCCTTAGTCCTATGATTTCTTTAAGTGTCCCCTTTGCTCCTGTTCATGGAGTCATGTGTACAGAAATTATACCTGGTTCTATTGAACTCTACTTAATTCTTTCTCACCTCTGTGCTCCTTTTGTCAAGTCACTCCTCAACACTTACTGTAACCCTTTCAATTTTTTGTCCATTTTCATTTAAAAAACTCTTTCAAAAATTGAACCATTTCGCATGCAGATACAGTCTTCTTGATCTGCTATTAATCCCCCACTACTGACATTGTAAGTTATTGAAATGTACACTTCCAGACCGTTTTCAGATTTTTGATTTCTGTATATCTATCTGTCTATCTATTTACAAACATAACATGGTATTCTGAGAGTATCGTTCTGCTTTTGGAGCTCTACATTGTGTTTTTCAGAAGCAGGCCTATTACACAGAGATGAATCCATGTTACCTAGATTGAGTTCAAACCGGAATGTGCACTCAGATTCCCATTATATTGTTCTACCTACTAATGGACAGTTCAGTTATATCCAGACCTCACCACCTCCCCCATTAAGTAAAACCCTTGTGAAGAGACATGTAGATGCCTTTATGAACATATTGATAATTTTTCATGGCAGTGTTTTCCAAAAACCAGTTAGTAAAATCAATTTATTCCTTTGCAGCCTGAAATTACCTTCATTCCAGTTTACTGGTATAAGAACCGCAGTATATCAGCAACAATTCTCCAATAGTAGTTCAGGCAGAAGTCATTCTAGATAACAATCAGTGCCGGATCCTCCATGTATTTTACACAGCCCATGACAGGGGACATCCGTCCACTCGTTTAGAACAACTGATGTTTTACGCTGGCCATTTAGGTTTATTTAAAGGATTGGTTAGAAAACAGGTGAGACAGACTGATTAGATTCAGTATGTATGTTGGCTTTGTTTTTCTAGGCCTGAATTTTTCACATTTCAATTAATTGTAGGTTAAGTAGCAGGCAGATTCTTCACTGGGCTTCAAATGTGATAAAGTTGCTTCTTATTTTTAAGAAGGCCGTTGCAATCCTGCATTTATTTTACACCTCAGTGCTTGTTTTACACACAAGCACACACGCCCACACACCACACACACCAACAAACACACAAACACATAATTAGAGCACATTTAACACTCAAATAAAGCTTTACCTACTAATTCATAACTAGGGTATTTTTTTAATAAGTATTGTGTCTTGGTCTCTACTGGGGAAACATTGTTCAATGTGAGTTCTCTGGTTTGTTGTAGGGCAGTGAATGTTCACTTGTTGGCAATGATATAGAAATGGGGAGTAAGAGTTTAAAAGTTTTTACAGTAGGTAGGCAGAGTCAGAGTATGGAATCAAACAATAAGAAATTGGGGAATTTCCTCTTTGTTTCTCCATTTCAATCTCCTAATAATTCATGTATATTTTCCAAAAGTCTCCCAGAAAACAAGGACTAGGTCAATCCACATATCAGTGAACCATAGCAGAATGCGATTCTGAATTTCATATAAACAGTCATAAAATCCAAAAGACAGGTGCTGGGGTTTTGGCTCAGCACTAGAGTGCTGGCTTCACACTTTCAAAGGTCCTGAGTTGGATCCCCAACACCATGTGTGAAAGGAATGAATGAACCAATGCATGAGTGTATGATGAATGAATTAAAGGTATCAGGAGGAGGAGGAAATGGAGGAGGAGGAGGAGAAATAGAAGAAGATGATGAGTAATTTGACAGAAGGGAAAAAGGGGAGGAGAGTGAGTTTAAAGTGTGGTTTCCAATTCTCAAACGTTCAATTACAGCAGACGGGATAGAGAGAGAAGATGGGAGGGCAGGAGAGGGGATATAGTAGAGGCCAGAAAAGGTAGTAGAATACAACAGTTACTAATATGGCATTTTGTAAAAACGTGGATGTGTAAACAATGTGATTGTGCAATCTGAATATGGGGTCAAAATGGGAGTTCATAACTCACTTGAGTCTAATGTAGGAAATATGGTATCTCAAGAGCTATGTAAGGTTTTAAGCAACCAATATAAAAAAGAGGTCTTCATTTTTCTTTGTAGTTGAGATCTCCTGTTTCCGTGACATGTTTAGTTGTGTTCTCTCCTTTAGTCCTCCCATGCTCTAGTTATTCTGATATGGAAAAACTAGCTGAAATGCCCAACCAGTCTCTAAATCAGTGACACTTTTTCATTAAGCCTAAAGTCACTTTACATTTGCTACAGTCATACTAAATACACTTCTTTGTTGGGAGTTTAAAAGATATTTCCATCAGCTAGATTACAAGTACCTAGAACTCCCATTCTTGTTTATGTAAGAGTGGCTTCATCAGATTAAATGCTGTTCTCTGGAATGACATAAAATAGGAATAATTTACTCGTAAGATTCCTACGTAAACCATCTTTATTTACAAAATAGTATCTTAAGGATTATTGTTTCATTGAGCTTCAATTGGAGCCAAAGTATAGTCAATTACTGAAGTAAAAGCAGTTACTTAAAAACTAAAAATGAGAGATAAGTCAAATTACATTTGAAGAGAGAGCAACAGCATGAGGTTTCTTGTTTGGTTCTGGATGTTGAGTAACAGGCTCATTTGCAGGTGGAAGGAACCCTTCAGGGAACTCACTTGTACTTTCAGAATGGGGGTGTAGAGGGCTGAATTCCAGCTCTTGGGGGAAGATTGTGAGGAAAACCCCCTCCCTGCATAGACACTTCGCATTGGAAATGGAGTGGGTGGCGGGTCAGGTGGAACATAATCTCCAGGTTCCCAGACAAGTTTCCTGGGAGAGGTGGAGGAAAAAAAAGGTCCTCTTCTCATGAACTGACTCCTTGGGTCAACTGGAAGCAAGGCACCTCTGACTGGAGG
The DNA here is from genome assembly GCF_048772815.1 of Callospermophilus lateralis. Taxonomy (NCBI): domain Eukaryota; kingdom Metazoa; phylum Chordata; class Mammalia; order Rodentia; family Sciuridae; genus Callospermophilus; species Callospermophilus lateralis. The sequence goes on along the minus strand of NW_027512678.1, from coordinate 392,665 downwards.
GAAAGGTGCCAACACAGAGCCAGAGCCAGTTGCTTGGTTTTCAGCATGGAGAGGTGAATCAGGCACATCAGAGTCCAAAGGAGGCATATTAGGAATTCTGTGTTCTGCTGGTCCCGATGCTCTACCACAATTTGAGTAAAACCTATCTTGCCTTTGTAGAGGAAGACGTGCATCAGAAGAATATGGTTGGCCTGGCGGAGGGATCATCAGCCTGCTGGCCTGTTCCCCTGGAGGAGAGATGGGCCCAGTCTGAGAAGGTGCTCTCTGAAAATCAGTGAACTTATGACAGCTGGATTCTCTTCCTTTACTGCTAGTCGCATGGTGCAGAGGATTCTCCAGGAACCCTTGACCCTCCTCCTCCTCCCACTGGAGTGAAAGGTGAGAGTGTGAGTGGACCACTCTTTTCCAAATGAGGAGGTCTCCTTTCAGATGAAGGGTGACCTATTGGTGAGGGCCCATTTGGAGAAGGCTTTCTGCCCATTGCTGAGTTGGAAACATCCAGTGCATCATAGGGATCTTTTTCTACAAGTTCAAATCTAAGCTCCTTCTCAGTTAATTTTTGTCTGTTGCGTGCATTTTGTTTCCTGAAATAACTGAGGTTTCTTTCAGCAATCCGAGCTGCCAACTCACTAGCATGTGCTTCTTTCTCAGAGGAAATAATCTTCCCCAGACAGGAATGAATGGTTCTCTGCAATTGTTCTTCAAGATATTGGGCTCTCTTTCTGTAGGTCTCCAGCACTTTTATTGTATGGCTCATCTTTTCTTCGACTTTGGAAAGTTTCTCCTCTTGCTCCACATAGTAGTTTTCCTCCACTCTTAATTTCCTGTGCAGTTTCATCATATTTTCTTGATAGCGTTCCATCATGACTTTAAAGTTCTTCTGTAGGGTCTCATTCTCACTTTGCAGCTGTGCATTTTCTGACTGCAAGGATGCCTGTTCAGTCTGCAGACTTTTAAGGTGTTCTGTAAGGTCTTCCGTGGTTTTCTCCACTTCAGATGAGAAAGTACATTTTTGAATTCTTCCTCCTTCCAAGATTTCTAAGGAGGCCTTTAGCTTATCACCATAAACCAGGTTCCTCAAAGCTCCTTTGGACTCATCCTCCAAGTGAGCACCAATTTCGGGTTCACTCGTCTTTCCCAGTTCCAGGTGACCACCATCCCTTTGGGCTCCCAGGCTTGGAGAAGACCTATCCATCATCTTCAGCAAGCATTCACCCAGAGACTCCATGTGATTTTCTGTGTCCCTTAGAACTTGTTCTCCAGCTACTTTAGAGTCCTCTAATATGATTTTTGCTTTATATTGGACACCTCCTTGTTCCCTCTGTGCTTCAGCTTCTCCTTGTATTGTTGGTCTCTGCGTTTGCGGAAGTAGGGATCCTTCATTCAAAACCTCTTTGATTGCCAGCTTCAGTTCTTCCTCATTCACTTGAAAGAGTCTCCAGTTTGTTTTAGCTTCAGCTATTTGTGATCTGAGGGATTCAGATTCACCTTGGAGGGACTGTATCCTTCTTGATAGGTGCGCCATCGTTTCATCCTCTTGACCATGTTGAGCCTTCTGTGCTTTGAGCTCTTCTTCTAGAAAGAGCACTTCAACGCCATGGCTGGATTCGGACCTATGCAGCTTTTCGTCGGTTGCCTCCAGCTGTCGTGCTTCCCTTGAACCCTTCTCAAACCTGCAATCCTTTAAAGGTGATTCTAAGCCTTCATGTTCTTTTTCAACAAGGCTCACTTTTTCAAGAAGTCCACATTTTGCCTCAATAAGTCCAGCAAGATTTAGAGCCAGCCTTTTTTCTCTTCCCACGTAAAGCCTGCTACGAACCGACTGAAAACCTCTCAGAAAAGTGAGAGAACAGCGGAAAATCCAAGAGCTGTACACATCACCAACTCCCAAGGAAAGCCATAAGGAAGATGGCCTGGCTTCATGTCTTCGGACAATGCTGCCACAACCCTGGGTGCTTCTTCCAGAACCACCCACTAGTATGGCTGAGAGGCAGCCCTTGGCTCCTCCATCACGCCAACACAGCTTTGGCTCTTGCCACCACAACCACAGCCTGCCCAGGCAGGCCAACACAGGCTGTGGACACTCAGGTGTTTGGTCAGGAACTCCAACCTGCACCAGGCAACGGAGCAGACCACTGTGATCCCCTTCAGGGGCTGGGCGTATGGTGGGTGGTGGGCGTATGGCGGTGGGAGCCATGATCAAAGGCTCCCAGGAGCCTTGTTGTGCTCAAATGCCCATCAGGGCAGTCTTGTCCGCTTCCCTACACGGTGCATCCTCAAGTGCCACAGGTTTAGGTCCCTCCCACTCCAGCCAGAGAGAATTCCTCTCCATGCCACCCACCCCTTGATTTGGTTTAGGCCAGGCCAAGGCGGGGTTAGTAGGAAGATTCCATCCAGTCATAATAACATTCAGTTTGATGTCACTCAAATTCTAAAGCTGACTAAACTGTTCAAACAGCTTTTATGGCCGATATTGGTCTTTGTGTCCCTTGCCTTTTGTTTGAGTGACTCAGTCCTTTCCCTGCCCTTGTGCTCTCCCTATTTCCTACCTTCCTTCCTCCCTTCCTGGTTTTTCTCCTTTTCTTCTTCCTTCTTTTCTACCTCCCTCCATCCCTCCAACTTTGCCTTCCTCCCTTCCAACTTTCTCTCTCCCTTCCCTTCCTTCTCTTTTCTTGCAAGTGTTTGGGGTGAAAGTCCATGGCAGGCCAGCCCCAAGCTAGGCAAGGTCACTGCCACTGAGCTACAACATCCCCAGACCTGCTGCCACTTCCTATGCAAGTAATTTGAATTATCTCTAAAGAGAAACTCTCACATGAGTCTACTTTCAAAGTAATTTCAGAAGAGTTGCTAACATGGGCATAAATCAGTCATGAAAAGTCATTTTTGAAAAGCACGGCACAGCTAATGTTCCTCAGAAGAAGGAGTTGAGAACTTTAGTTGGTTTTCAGGTCAGCATTTCTAGACTAGTACAAACCCTCCTAATCCTGATCTCTCCTTAGTCCTATGATTTCTTTAAGTGTCCCTTTTGCTCCTGTTCATGGAGTCATGTGTACAGAAATTATACCTGGTTCTATTGAACTCTACTTAATTCTTTCTCACCTCTGTGCTCCTTTTGTCAAGTCACTCCTCAACACTTACTGTAACCCTTTCAATTTTTTGTCCATTTTCATTTAAAAAACTCTTTCAAAAATTGAACCATTTCGCATGCAGATACAGTCTTCTTGATCTGCTATTAATCCCCCACTACTGACATTGTAAGTTATTGAAATGTACACTTCCAGACCGTTTTCAGATTTTTGATTTCTGTATATCTATCTGTCTATCTATTTACAAACATAACATGGTATTCTGAGAGTATCGTTCTGCTTTTGGAGCTCTACATTGCGTTTTTCAGAAGCAGGCCTATTACACAGAGATGAATCCATGTTACCTAGATTGAGTTCAAACCGGAATGTGCACTCAGATTCCCATTATATTGTTCTACCTACTAATGGACAGTTCAGTTATATCCAGACCTCACCACCTCCCCCATTAAGTAAAACCCTTGTGAAGAGACATGTAGATGCCTTTATGAACATATTGATAATTTTTCATGGCAGTGTTTTCCAAAAACCAGTTAGTAAAATCAATTTATTCCTTTGCAGCCTGAAATTACCTTCATTGCAGTTTACTGGTATAAGAACCGCAGTATATCAGCAACAATTCTCCAATAGTAGTTCAGGCAGAAGTCATTCTAGATAACAATCAGTGCCGGATCCTCCATGTATTTTACACAGCCCATGACAGGGGACATCCGTCCACTCGTTTAGAACAACTGATGTTTTACGCTGGCCATTTAGGTTTATTTAAAGGATTGGTTAGAAAACAGGTGAGACAGACTGATTAGATTCAGTATGTATGTTGGCTTTGTTTTTCTAGGCCTGAATTTTTCACATTTCAATTAATTGTAGGTTAAGTAGCAGGCAGATTCTTCACTGGGCTTCAAATGTGATAAAGTTGCTTCTTATTTTTAAGAAGGCCGTTGCAATCCTGCATTTATTTTACACCTCAGTGCTTGTTTTACACACAAGCACACACGCCCACACACCACACACACCAACAAACACACAAACACATAATTAGAGCACATTTAACACTCAAATAAAGCTTTACCTACTAATTCATAACTAGGGTATTTTTTTAATAAGTATTGTGTCTTGGTCTCTACTGGGGAAACATTGTTCAATGTGAGTTCTCTGGTTTGTTGCAGGGCAGTGAATGTTCCCTTGTTGGCAATGATATAGAAATGGGGAGTAAGAGTTTAAAAGTTTTTACAGTAGGTAGGCAGAGTCAGAGTATGGAATCTAAGAATAAGAAATTGGGGAATTTCCTCTTTGTTTCTTCATTTCAATCTATTAATAATTCATGTATATTTTCCAAAAGTCTCCCAGAAAACAAGGACTAGGTCAATCCACATATCAGTGAACCATAGCAGAATGCGATTCTGAATTTCATATAAACAGTCATAAAATCCAAAAGACAGGTGCTGGGGTTTTGGCTCAGCACTAGAGTGCTGGCTTCACACTTTCAAAGGTCCTGAGTTGGATCCCCAACACCATGTGTGAAAGGAATGAATGAACCAATGCATGAGTGTATGATGAATGAATTAAAGGTATCAGGAGGAGGAGGAAGAGGAGGAGGAGGAGGAGAAATAGAAGAAGATGATGAGTAATTTGACAGAAGGGAAAAAGGGGAGGAGAGTGAGTTTAAAGTGTGGTTTCCAATTCCCAAACGTTCAATTACAGCAGACGGGATAGAGAGAGAAGATGGGAGGGCAGGAGAGGGGGTATAGTAGAGGCCAGAAAAGGTAGCAGAATACAACAATTACTAATATGGCATTTTGTAAAAACGTGGATGTGTAAACAATGAAAATGTTTTTCTAGGCCTGAATTTTTCACATTTCAATTAATTGTAGGTTAAGCATCAGGCAGATTCCTCACTGGGCTTCAAATGTGATAAAGTTGCTTCTTATTTTTAAGAAGGCCGTTACAATCCTGCATTTATTTTACACCTCAGTGTTTGTTTTACACACAAGCACACACGCCCACACACCACACACACCAACAAACATACAAACACATAATTAGAGCACATTTAACACTCAAATAAAGCTTTACCTACTAATTCATAACTAGGGTATTTTTTTAATAAGTATTGTGTCTTCGTCTCTACTGGGGAAACATTGTTCAATGTGAGTTCTCTGGTTTGTTGTAGGGCAGTGAATGTTCACTTTTTGGCAATGATATAGAAATGGGGAGTAAGAGTTTAAAAGTTTTTACAGTAGGTAGGCAGAGTCAGAGTATGGAATCTAAGAATAAGGAATTGGGGAATTTCCTCTTTGTTTCTTCATTTCAATCTCCTAATAATTCATGTATATTTTCCAAAAGTCTCCCAGAAAACAAGGACTAGGTCAATCCACATATCAGTGAACCATAGTAGAATGCGATTCTGAATTTCATATAAACAGTCATAAAATCCAAAAGACAGGTGCTGGGGTTTTGGCTCAGCACTAGAGTGCTGGCTTCACACTTTCAAAGGTCCTGAGTTGGATCCCCAACACCATGTGTGAAAGGAATGAATGAACCAATGCATGAGTGTATGATGAATGAATTAAAGGTATCAGGAGGAGGAGGAAGAGGAGGAGGAGGAGGAGAAATAGAAGAAGATGATGAGTAATTGACAGAAGGGAAAAAGGGGAGGAGAGTGAGTTTAAAGTGTGGTTTCCAATTCCCAAACGTTCAATTACAGCAGACGGGATAGAGAGAGAACATGGGAGGGCAGGAGAGGGGATATAGTAGAGGCCAGAAAAGGTAGCAGAATACAACAGTTACTAATATGGCATTTTGTAAAAACGTGGATGTGTAAACAATGTGATTGTGCAATCTGAATATGGGGTCAAAATGGGAGTTCATAACTCACTTGAGTCTAATGTAGGAAATATGGTATCTCAAGAGCTATGTAAGGTTTTAAGCAACCAATATAAAAAAGAGGTCTTCATTTTTCTTTGTAGTTGAGATCTCCTGTTTCCGTGACATGTTTAGTTGTGTTCTCTCCTTTAGTCCTCCCATGCTCTAGTTATTCTGATATGGAAAAACTAGCTGAAATGCCCAACCAGTCTCTAAATCAGTGACACTTTTTCATTAAGCCTAAAGTCACTTTACATTTGCTACAGTCATACTAAATACACTTCTTTGTTGGGAGTTTAAAAGATATTTCCATCAGCTAGATTACAAGTACCTAGAACTCCCATTCTTGTTTATGTAAGAGTGGCTTCATCAGATTAAATGCTGTTCTCTGGAATGACATAAAATAGGAATAATTTACTCGTAAGATTCCTACATAAACCATCTTTATTTACAAAATAGTATCTTAAGGATTATTGTTTCATTGAGCTTCAATTGGAGCCAAAGTATAGTCAATTACTGAAGTAAAAGCAGTTACTTAAAAACTAAAAATGAGAGATAAGTCAAATTACATTTGAAGAGAGAGCAACAGCATGAGGTTTCTTGTTTGGTTCTGGATGTTGAGTAACAGGCTCATTTGCAGGTGGAAGGAACCCTTCAGGGAACTCACTTGTACTTTCAGAATGGGGGTGTAGAGGGCTGAATTCCAGCTCTTGGGGGAAGATTGTGAGGAAAACCCCCTCCCTGCATAGACACTTCGCATTGGAAATGGAGTGGGTGGCGGGTCAGGTGGAACATAATCTCCAGGTTCCCAGACAAGTTTCCTGGGAGAGGTGGAGGAAAAAAAAAGGTCCTCTTCTCATGAACTGACTCCTTGGGTCAACTGGAAGCAAGGCACCTCTGACTGGAGGGAAAGGTGCCAACACAGAGCCAGAGCCAGTTGCTTGGTTTTCAGCATGGAGAGGTGAATCAGGCACATCAGAGTCCAAAGGAGGCATATTAGGAATTCTGTGTTCTGCTGGTCCCGATGCTCTACCACAATTTGAGTAAAACCTATCTTGCCTTTGTAGATGTTAAATGTTAATGTTAAAGCACAGCTAATGTTCCTCAGAAGAAGGAGTTGAGAACTTTAGTTGGTTTTCAGGTCAGCATTTCTAGACTAGTACGAACCCTCCTAATCCTGATCTCTCCTTAGTCCTATGATTTCTTTAAGTGTCCCCTTTGCTCCTGTTCATGGAGTCATGTGTACAGAAATTATACCTGGTTCTATTGAACTCTGCTTAATTCTTTCTCACCTCTGTGCTCCTTTTGTCAAGTCACTCCTCAACACTTACTGTAACCCTTTCAATTTTTTGTCCATTTTCATTTAAAAAACTCTTTCAAAAATTGAACCATTTCGCATGCAGATACAGTCTTCTTGATCTGCTATTAATCCCCCACTACTGACATTGTAAGTTATTGAAATGTACACTTCCAGACCGTTTTCAGATTTTTGATTTCTGTATATCTATCTGTCTATCTATTTTCAAACATAACATGGTATTCTGAGCGTATCGTTCTGCTTTTGGAGCTCTACATTGTGTTTTTCAGAAGCAGGCCTATTACACAGAGATGAATCCATGTTACCTAGATTGAGTTCAAACCGGAATGTGCACTCAGATTCCCATTATATTGTTCTACCTACTAATGGACAGTTCAGTTATATCCAGACCTCTCCACCTCCCCCATTAAGTAAAACCCTTGTGAAGAGACATGTAGATGCCTTTATGAACATATTGATAATTTTTCATGGCAGTGTTTTCCAAAAACCAGTTAGTAAAATCAATTTATTCCTTTGCAGCCTGAAATTACCTTCATTCCAGTTTACTGGTATAAGAACCGCAGTATATCAGCAACAATTCTCCAATAGTAGTTCAGGCAGAAGTCATTCTAGATAACAATCAGTGCCGGATCCTCCATGTATTTTACACAGCCCATGACAGGGGACATCCGTCCACGCGTTTAGAACAACTGATGTTTTACGCTGGCCATTTAGGTTTATTTAAAGGATTGGTTAGAAAACAGGTGAGACAGACTGATTAGATTCAGTATGTATGTTGGCTTTGTTTTTCTAGGCCTGAATTTTTCACATTTCAATTAATTGTAGGTTAAGTAGCAGGCAGATTCTTCACTGGGCTTCAAATGTGATAAAGTTGCTTCTTATTTTTAAGAAGGCCGTTGCAATCCTGCATTTATTTTACACCTCAGTGCTTGTTTTACACACAAGCACACACGCCCACACACCACACACACCAACAAACACACAAACACATAATTAGAGCACATTTAACACTCAAATAAAGCTTTACCTACTAATTCATAACTAGGGTATTTTTTTAATAAGTATTGTGTCTTGGTCTCTACTGGGGAAACATTGTTCAATGTGAGTTCTCTGGTTTGTTGTAGGGCAGTGAATGTTCACTTGTTGGCAATGATATAGAAATGGGGAGTAAGAGTTTAAAAGTTTTTACAGTAGGTAGGCAGAGTCAGAGTATGGAATCTAACAATAAGAAATTGGGGAATTTCCTCTTTGTTTCTCCATTTCAATCTCCTAATAATTCATGTATATTTTCCAAAAGTCTCCCAGAAAACAAGGACTAGGTCAATCCACATATCAGTGAACCATAGCAGAATGCGATTCTGAATTTCATATAAACAGTCATAAAATCCAAAAGACAGGTGCTGGGGTTTTGGCTCAGCACTAGAGTGCTGGCTTCACACTTTCAAAGGTCCTGAGTTGGATCCCCAACACCATGTGTGAAAGGAATGAATGAACCAATGCATGAGTGTATGATGAATGAATTAAAGGTATCAGGAGGAGGAGGAAATGGAGGAGGAGGAGGAGAAATAGAAGAAGATGATGAGTAATTTGACAGAAGGGAAAAAGGGGAGGAGAGTGAGTTTAAAGTGTGGTTTCCAATACTCAAACGTTCAATTACAGCAGACGGGATAGAGAGAGAAGATGGGAGGGCAGGAGAGGGGATATAGTAGAGGCCAGAAAAGGTAGTAGAATACAACAGTTACTAATATGGCATTTTGTAAAAACGTGGATGTGTAAACAATGTGATTGTGCAATCTGAATATGGGGTCAAAATGGGAGTTCATAACTCACTTGAGTCTAATGTAGGAAATATGGTATCTCAAGAGCTATGTAAGGTTTTAAGCAACCAATATAAAAAAGAGGTCTTCATTTTTCTTTGTAGTTGAGATCTCCTGTTTCCGTGACATGTTTAGTTGTGTTCTCTCCTTTAGTCCTCCCATGCTCTAGTTATTCTGATATGGAAAAACTAGCTGAAATCCCCAACCAGTCTCTAAATCAGTGACACTTTTTCATTAAGCCTAAAGTCACTTTACATTTGCTACAGTCATACTAAATACACTTCTTTGTTGGGAGTTTAAAAGATATTTCCATCAGCTAGATTACAAGTACCTAGAACTCCCATTCTTGTTTATGTAAGAGTGGCTTCATCAGATTAAATGCTGTTCTCTGGAATGACATAAAATAGGAATAATTTACTCGTAAGATTCCTACGTAAACCATCTTTATTTACAAAATAGTATCTTAAGGATTATTGTTTCATTGAGCTTCAATTGGAGCCAAAGTATAGTCAATTACTGAAGTAAAAGCAGTTACTCAAAAACTAAAAATGAGAGATAAGTCAAATTACATTTGAAGAGAGAGCAACAGCATGAGGTTTCTTGTTTGGTTCTGGATGTTGAGTAACAGGCTCATTTGCAGGTGGAAGGAACTCTTCAGGGAACTCACTTGTACTTTCAGAATGGGGGTGTAGAAGGCTGAATTCCAGCTCTTGGGGGAAGATTGTGAGGAAAACCCCCTCCCTGCATAGACACTTCGCATTGGAAATGGAGTGGGTGGCGGGTCAGGTGGAACATAATCTCCAGGTTCCCAGACAAGTTTCCTGGGAGAGGTGGAGGAAAAAAAAAGGTCCTCTTCTCATGAACTGACTCCTTGGGTCAACTGGAAGCAAGGCACCTCTGACTGGAGGGAAAGGTGCCAACACAGAGCCAGAGCCAGTTGCTTGGTTTTCAGCATGGAGAGGTGAATCAGGCACATCAGAGTCCAAAGGAGGCATATTAGGAATTCTGTGTTCTGCTGGTCCCGATGCTCTACCACAATTTGAGTAAAACCTATCTTGCCTTTGTAGAGGAAGACGTGCATCAGAAGAATATGGTTGGCCTGGCGGAGGGATCATCAGCCTGCTGGCCTGTTCCCCTGGAGGAGAGAGGGGCCCAGTCTGAGAAGGTGCTCTCTGAAAATCAGTGAACTTATGACAGCTGGATTCTCTTCCTTTACTGCTAGTCGCATGGTGCAGAGGATTCTCCAGGGCCCCTTGACCCTCCTCCTCCTCCCACTGGAGTGAAAGGTGAGAGTGTGAGTGGACCACTCTTTTCCAAATGAGGAGGTCTCCTTTCAGATGAAGGGTGACCTATTGGTGAGGGCCCATTTGGAGAAGGCTTTCTGCCCATTGCTGAGTTGGAAACATCCAGTGCATCATAGGGATCTTTTTCTACAAGTTCAAATCTAAGCTCCTTCTCAGTTAATTTTTGTCTGTTGCGTGCATTTTGTTTCCTGAAATAACTGAGGTTTCTTTCAGCAATCCGAGCTGCCAACTCACTAGCATGTGCTTCTTTCTCAGAGGAAATAATCTTCCCCAGACAGGAATGAATGGTACTCTGCAATTGTTCTTCAAGATATTGGGCTCTCTTTCTGTAGGTCTCCAGCTCTTTTATTGTATGGCTCATCTTTTCTTCGACTTTGGAAAGTTTCTCCTCTTGCTCCACATAGTAGTTTTCCTCCACTCTTAATTTCCTGTGCAGTTTCATCATATTTTCTTGATAGCGTTCCATCATGACTTTAAAGTTCTTCTGTAGGGTCTCATTCTCACTTTGCAGCTGTGCATTTTCTGACTGCAAGGATGCCTGTTCAGTCTGCAGACTTTTAAGGTGTTCTGTAAGGTCTTCCGTGGTTTTCTCCACTTCAGATGAGAAAGTACATTTTTGAATTCTTCCTCCTTCCAAGATTTCTAAGGAGGCCTTTAGCTTATCACCATAAACCAGGTTCCTCAAAGCTCCTTTGGACTCATCCTCCAAGTGAGCACCAATTTCGGGTTCACTCGTCTTTCCCAGTTCCAGGTGACCACCATCCCTTTGGGCTCCCAGGCTTGGAGAAAACCTATCCATCATCTTCAGCAAGCATTCACCCAGAGACTCCATGTGATTTTCTGTGTCCCTTAGAACTTGTTCTCCAGCTACTTTAGAGTCCTCTAATATGATTTTTGCTTTATATTGGACACCTCCTAGTTCCCTCTGTGCTTCAGCTTCTCCTTGTATTGTTGGTCTCTGCATTTGCGGAATTAGGGATCCTTCATTCAAAACCTCTTTGATTGCCAGCTTCAGTTCTTCCTCATTCACTTGAAAGAGTCTCCAGTTTGTTTTAGCTTCAGCTATTTGTGATCTGAGGGATTCAGATTCACCTTGGAGGGACTGTATCCTTCTTGATAGGTGCGCCATCGTTTCATCCTCTTGACCATGTTGAGCCTTCTGTGCTTTGAGCTCTTCTTCTAGAAAGAGCACTTCAACGCCATGGCTGGATTCGGACCTATGCAGCTTCTCGTCGGTTGCCTCCAGCTGTCGTGCTTCCCTTGAACCCTTCTCAAACCTGCAATCCTTTAAAGGTGATTCTAAGCCTTCATGTTCTTTTTCAACAAGGCTCACTTTTTCAAGAAGTCCACATTTTGCCTCAATAAGTCCAGCAAGATTTAGAGCCAGCCTTTTTTCTCTTCCCACGTAAAGCCTGCTACGAACCGACTGAAAACCTCTCCAGAAAAGTGAGAGAACAGCGGAAAATCCAAGAGCTGTACACATCACCAACTCCCAAGGAAAGCCATAAGGAAGATGGCCTGGCTTCATGTCTTCGGACAATGCTGCCACAACCCTGGGTGCTTCTTCCAGAACCACCCACTAGTATGGCTGAGAGGCAGCCCTTGGCTCCTCCATCACGCCAACACAGCTTTGGCTCTTGCCACCACAACCACAGCCTGCCCAGGCAGGCCAACACAGGCTGTGGACACTCAGGTGTTTGGTCAGGAACTCCAACCTGCACCAGGCAACGGAGCAGACCACTGTGATCCCCTTCAGGGGCTGGGCGTATGGTGGGTGGTGGGCGTATGGCGGTGGGAGCCATGATCAAAGGCTCCCAGGAGCCTTGTTGTGCTCAACTGCCCATCAGGGGAGTCTTGTCCGCTTCCCTACCCGGTGCATCCTCAAGTGCCACAGGTTTAGGTCCCTCCCACTCCAGCCAGAGAGAATTCCTCTCCATGCCACCCACCCCTTGATTTGGTTTAGGCCAGGCCAAGGCGGGGTTAGTAGGAAGATTCCATCCAGTCATAATAACATTCAGTTTGATGTCACTCAAATTCTAAAGCTGACTAAACTGTTCAAACAGCTTTTATGGCCTATATTGGTCTTTGTGTCCCTTGCCTTTTGTTTGAGTGACTCAGTCCTTTCCCTGCCCTTGTGCTCTCCCTATTTCCTACCTTCCTTCCTCCCTTCCTGGTTTTTCTCCTTTTCTTCTTCCTTCTTTTCTACCTCCCTCCATCCCTCCAACTTTGCCTTCCTCCCTTCCAACTTTCTCTCTCCCTTCCCTTCCTTCTCTTTTCTTGCAAGTGTTTGGGGTGAAAGTCCATGGCAGGCCAGCCCCAAGCTAGGCAAGGTCACTGCCACTGAGCTACAACATCCCCAGACCTGCTGCCACTTCCTATGCAAGTAATTTGAATTATCTCTAAAGAGAAACTCTCACATGAGTCTACTTTCAAAGTAATTTCAGAAGAGTTGCTAACATGGGCATAAATCAGTCATGACAAGTCATTTTTGAAAAGCTAATGTTAAAGCACAGCTAATGTTCCTCAGAAGAAGGAGTTGAGAACTTTAGTTGGTTTTCAGGTCAGCATTTCTAGACTAGTACAAAGCCTCCTAATCCTGATCTCTCCTTAGTCCTATGATTTCTTTAAGTGTCCCCTTTGCTCCTGTTCATGGAGTCATGTGTACAGAAATTATACCTGGTTCTATTGAACTCTACTTAATTCTTTCTCACCTCTGTGCTCCTTTTGTCAAGTCACTCCTCAACACTTACTGTAACCCTTTCAATTTTTTGTCCATTTTCATTTAAAAAACTCTTTCAAAAATTGAACCATTTCGCATGCAGATACAGTCTTCTTGATCTGCTATTAATCCCCCACTACTGACATTGTAAGTTATTGAAATGTACACTTCCAGACCGTTTTCAGATTTTTGATTTCTGTATATCTATCTGTCTATCTATTTACAAACATAACATGGTATTCTGAGAGTATCGTTCTGCTTTTGGAGCTCTACATTGTGTTTTTCAGAAGCAGGCCTATTACACAGAGATGAATCCATGTTACCTAGATTGAGTTCAAACCGGAATGTGCACTCAGATTCCCATTATATTGTTCTACCTACTAATGGACAGTTCAGTTATATCCAGACCTCTCCACCTCCCCCATTAAGTAAAACCCTTGTGAAGAGACATGTAGATGCCTTTATGAACATATTGATAATTTTTCATGGCAGTGTTTTCCAAAAACCAGTTAGTAAAATCAATTTATTCCTTTGCAGCCTGAAATTACCTTCATTCCAGTTTACTGGTATAAGAACCGCAGTATATCAGCAACAATTCTCCAATAGTAGTTCAGGCAGAAGTCATTCTAGATAACAATCAGTGCCGGATCCTCCATGTATTTTACACAGCCCATGACAGGGGACATCCGTCCACGCGTTTAGAACAACTGATGTTTTACGCTGGCCATTTAGGTTTATTTAAAGGATTGGTTAGAAAACAGGTGAGACAGACTGATTAGATTCAGTATGTATGTTGGCTTTGTTTTTCTAGGCCTGAATTTTTCACATTTCAATTAATTGTAGGTTAAGTAGCAGGCAGATTCTTCACTGGGCTTCAAATGTGATAAAGTTGCTTCTTATTTTTAAGAAGGCCGTTGCAATCCTGCATTTATTTTACACCTCAGTGCTTGTTTTACACACAAGCACACACGCCCACACACCACACACACCAACAAACACACAAACACATAATTAGAGCACATTTAACACTCAAATAAAGCTTTACCTACTAATTCATAACTAGGGTATTTTTTTAATAAGTATTGTGTCTTGGTCTCTACTGGGGAAACATTGTTCAATGTGAGTTCTCTGGTTTGTTGTAGGGCAGTGAATGTTCACTTGTTGGCAATGATATAGAAATGGGGAGTAAGAGTTTAAAAGTTTTTACAGTAGGTAGGCAGAGTCAGAGTATGGAATCTAACAATAAGAAATTGGGGAATTTCCTCTTTGTTTCTCCATTTCAATCTCCTAATAATTCATGTATATTTTCCAAAAGTCTCCCAGAAAACAAGGACTAGGTCAATCCACATATCAGTGAACCATAGCAGAATGCGATTCTGAATTTCATATAAACAGTCATAAAATCCAAAAGACAGGTGCTGGGGTTTTGGCTCAGCACTAGAGTGCTGGCTTCACACTTTCAAAGGTCCTGAGTTGGATCCCCAACACCATGTGTGAAAGGAATGAATGAACCAATGCATGAGTGTATGATGAATGAATTAAAGGTATCAGGAGGAGGAGGAAATGGAGGAGGAGGAGGAGAAATAGAAGAAGATGATGAGTAATTTGACAGAAGGGAAAAAGGGGAGGAGAGTGAGTTTAAAGTGTGGTTTCCAATACTCAAACGTTCAATTACAGCAGACGGGATAGAGAGAGAAGATGGGAGGGCAGGAGAGGGGATATAGTAGAGGCCAGAAAAGGTAGTAGAATACAACAGTTACTAATATGGCATTTTGTAAAAACGTGGATGTGTAAACAATGTGATTGTGCAATCTGAATATGGGGTCAAAATGGGAGTTCATAACTCACTTGAGTCTAATGTAGGAAATATGGTATCTCAAGAGCTATGTAAGGTTTTAAGCAACCAATATAAAAAAGAGGTCTTCATTTTTCTTTGTAGTTGAGATCTCCTGTTTCCGTGACATGTTTAGTTGTGTTCTCTCCTTTAGTCCTCCCATGCTCTAGTTATTCTGATATGGAAAAACTAGCTGAAATCCCCAACCAGTCTCTAAATCAGTGACACTTTTTCATTAAGCCTAAAGTCACTTTACATTTGCTACAGTCATACTAAATACACTTCTTTGTTGGGAGTTTAAAAGATATTTCCATCAGCTAGATTACAAGTACCTAGAACTCCCATTCTTGTTTATGTAAGAGTGGCTTCATCAGATTAAATGCTGTTCTCTGGAATGACATAAAATAGGAATAATTTACTCGTAAGATTCCTACGTAAACCATCTTTATTTACAAAATAGTATCTTAAGGATTATTGTTTCATTGAGCTTCAATTGGAGCCAAAGTATAGTCAATTACTGAAGTAAAAGCAGTTACTCAAAAACTAAAAATGAGAGATAAGTCAAATTACATTTGAAGAGAGAGCAACAGCATGAGGTTTCTTGTTTGGTTCTGGATGTTGAGTAACAGGCTCATTTGCAGGTGGAAGGAACTCTTCAGGGAACTCACTTGTACTTTCAGAATGGGGGTGTAGAAGGCTGAATTCCAGCTCTTGGGGGAAGATTGTGAGGAAAACCCCCTCCCTGCATAGACACTTCGCATTGGAAATGGAGTGGGTGGCGGGTCAGGTGGAACATAATCTCCAGGTTCCCAGACAAGTTTCCTGGGAGAGGTGGAGGAAAAAAAAAGGTCCTCTTCTCATGAACTGACTCCTTGGGTCAACTGGAAGCAAGGCACCTCTGACTGGAGGGAAAGGTGCCAACACAGAGCCAGAGCCAGTTGCTTGGTTTTCAGCATGGAGAGGTGAATCAGGCACATCAGAGTCCAAAGGAGGCATATTAGGAATTCTGTGTTCTGCTGGTCCCGATGCTCTACCACAATTTGAGTAAAACCTATCTTGCCTTTGTAGAGGAAGACGTGCATCAGAAGAATATGGTTGGCCTGGCGGAGGGATCATCAGCCTGCTGGCCTGTTCCCCTGGAGGAGAGAGGGGCCCAGTCTGAGAAGGTGCTCTCTGAAAATCAGTGAACTTATGACAGCTGGATTCTCTTCCTTTACTGCTAGTCGCATGGTGCAGAGGATTCTCCAGGGCCCCTTGACCCTCCTCCTCCTCCCACTGGAGTGAAAGGTGAGAGTGTGAGTGGACCACTCTTTTCCAAATGAGGAGGTCTCCTTTCAGATGAAGGGTGACCTATTGGTGAGGGCCCATTTGGAGAAGGCTTTCTGCCCATTGCTGAGTTGGAAACATCCAGTGCATCATAGGGATCTTTTTCTACAAGTTCAAATCTAAGCTCCTTCTCAGTTAATTTTTGTCTGTTGCGTGCATTTTGTTTCCTGAAATAACTGAGGTTTCTTTCAGCAATCCGAGCTGCCAACTCACTAGCATGTGCTTCTTTCTCAGAGGAAATAATCTTCCCCAGACAGGAATGAATGGTACTCTGCAATTGTTCTTCAAGATATTGGGCTCTCTTTCTGTAGGTCTCCAGCTCTTTTATTGTATGGCTCATCTTTTCTTCGACTTTGGAAAGTTTCTCCTCTTGCTCCACATAGTAGTTTTCCTCCACTCTTAATTTCCTGTGCAGTTTCATCATATTTTCTTGATAGCGTTCCATCATGACTTTAAAGTTCTTCTGTAGGGTCTCATTCTCACTTTGCAGCTGTGCATTTTCTGACTGCAAGGATGCCTGTTCAGTCTGCAGACTTTTAAGGTGTTCTGTAAGGTCTTCCGTGGTTTTCTCCACTTCAGATGAGAAAGTACATTTTTGAATTCTTCCTCCTTCCAAGATTTCTAAGGAGGCCTTTAGCTTATCACCATAAACCAGGTTCCTCAAAGCTCCTTTGGACTCATCCTCCAAGTGAGCACCAATTTCGGGTTCACTCGTCTTTCCCAGTTCCAGGTGACCACCATCCCTTTGGGCTCCCAGGCTTGGAGAAAACCTATCCATCATCTTCAGCAAGCATTCACCCAGAGACTCCATGTGATTTTCTGTGTCCCTTAGAACTTGTTCTCCAGCTACTTTAGAGTCCTCTAATATGATTTTTGCTTTATATTGGACACCTCCTAGTTCCCTCTGTGCTTCAGCTTCTCCTTGTATTGTTGGTCTCTGCATTTGCGGAATTAGGGATCCTTCATTCAAAACCTCTTTGATTGCCAGCTTCAGTTCTTCCTCATTCACTTGAAAGAGTCTCCAGTTTGTTTTAGCTTCAGCTATTTGTGATCTGAGGGATTCAGATTCACCTTGGAGGGACTGTATCCTTCTTGATAGGTGCGCCATCGTTTCATCCTCTTGACCATGTTGAGCCTTCTGTGCTTTGAGCTCTTCTTCTAGAAAGAGCACTTCAACGCCATGGCTGGATTCGGACCTATGCAGCTTCTCGTCGGTTGCCTCCAGCTGTCGTGCTTCCCTTGAACCCTTCTCAAACCTGCAATCCTTTAAAGGTGATTCTAAGCCTTCATGTTCTTTTTCAAAAAGGCTCACTTTTTCAAGAAGTCCACATTTTGCCTCAATAAGTCCAGCAAGATTTAGAGCCAGCCTTTTTTCTCTTCCCACGTAAAGCCTGCTACGAACCGACTGAAAACCTCTCCAGAAAAGTGAGAGAACAGCGGAAAATCCAAGAGCTGTACACATCACCAACTCCCAAGGAAAGCCATAAGGAAGATGGCCTGGCTTCATGTCTTCGGACAATGCTGCCACAACCCTGGGTGCTTCTTCCAGAACCACCCACTAGTATGGCTGAGAGGCAGCCCTTGGCTCCTCCATCACGCCAACACAGCTTTGGCTCTTGCCACCACAACCACAGCCTGCCCAGGCAGGCCAACACAGGCTGTGGACACTCAGGTGTTTGGTCAGGAACTCCAACCTGCACCAGGCAACGGAGCAGACCACTGTGATCCCCTTCAGGGGCTGGGCGTATGGTGGGTGGTGGGCGTATGGCGGTGGGAGCCATGATCAAAGGCTCCCAGGAGCCTTGTTGTGCTCAACTGCCCATCAGGGGAGTCTTGTCCGCTTCCCTACCCGGTGCATCCTCAAGTGCCACAGGTTTAGGTCCCTCCCACTCCAGCCAGAGAGAATTCCTCTCCATGCCACCCACCCCTTGATTTGGTTTAGGCCAGGCCAAGGCGGGGTTAGTAGGAAGATTCCATCCAGTCATAATAACATTCAGTTTGATGTCACTCAAATTCTAAAGCTGACTAAACTGTTCAAACAGCTTTTATGGCCTATATTGGTCTTTGTGTCCCTTGCCTTTTGTTTGAGTGACTCAGTCCTTTCCCTGCCCTTGTGCTCTCCCTATTTCCTACCTTCCTTCCTCCCTTCCTGGTTTTTCTCCTTTTCTTCTTCCTTCTTTTCTACCTCCCTCCATCCCTCCAACTTTGCCTTCCTCCCTTCCAACTTTCTCTCTCCCTTCCCTTCCTTCTCTTTTCTTGCAAGTGTTTGGGGTGAAAGTCCATGGCAGGCCAGCCCCAAGCTAGGCAAGGTCACTGCCACTGAGCTACAACATCCCCAGACCTGCTGCCACTTCCTATGCAAGTAATTTGAATTATCTCTAAAGAGAAACTCTCACATGAGTCTACTTTCAAAGTAATTTCAGAAGAGTTGCTAACATGGGCATAAATCAGTCATGACAAGTCATTTTTGAAAAGCTAATGTTAAAGCACAGCTAATGTTCCTCAGAAGAAGGAGTTGAGAACTTTAGTTGGTTTTCAGGTCAGCATTTCTAGACTAGTACAAAGCCTCCTAATCCTGATCTCTCCTTAGTCCTATGATTTCTTTAAGTGTCCCCTTTGCTCCTGTTCATGGAGTCATGTGTACAGAAATTATACCTGGTTCTATTGAACTCTACTTAATTCTTTCTCACCTCTGTGCTCCTTTTGTCAAGTCACTCCTCAACACTTACTGTAACCCTTTCAATTTTTTGTCCATTTTCATTTAAAAAACTCTTTCAAAAATTGAACCATTTCGCATGCAGATACAGTCTTCTTGATCTGCTATTAATCCCCCACTACTGACATTGTAAGTTATTGAAATGTACACTTCCAGACCGTTTTCAGATTTTTGATTTCTGTATATCTATCTGTCTATCTATTTACAAACATAACATGGTATTCTGAGAGTATCGTTCTGCTTTTGGAGCTCTACATTGTGTTTTTCAGAAGCAGGCCTATTACACAGAGATGAATCCATGTTACCTAGATTGAGTTCAAACCGGAATGTGCACTCAGATTCCCATTATATTGTTCTACCTACTAATGGACAGTTCAGTTATATCCAGACCTCTCCACCTCCCCCATTAAGTAAAACCCTTGTGAAGAGACATGTAGATGCCTTTATGAACATATTGATAATTTTTCATGGCAGTGTTTTCCAAAAACCAGTTAGTAAAATCAATTTATTCCTTTGCAGCCTGAAATTACCTTCATTCCAGTTTACTGGTATAAGAACCGCAGTATATCAGCAACAATTCTCCAATAGTAGTTCAGGCAGAAGTCATTCTAGATAACAATCAGTGCCGGATCCTCCATGTATTTTACACAGCCCATGACAGGGGACATCCGTCCACGCGTTTAGAACAACTGATGTTTTACGCTGGCCATTTAGGTTTATTTAAAGGATTGGTTAGAAAACAGGTGAGACAGACTGATTAGATTCAGTATGTATGTTGGCTTTGTTTTTCTAGGCCTGAATTTTTCACATTTCAATTAATTGTAGGTTAAGTAGCAGGCAGATTCTTCACTGGGCTTCAAATGTGATAAAGTTGCTTCTTATTTTTAAGAAGGCCGTTGCAATCCTGCATTTATTTTACACCTCAGTGCTTGTTTTACACACAAGCACACACGCCCACACACCACACACACCAACAAACACACAAACACATAATTAGAGCACATTTAACACTCAAATAAAGCTTTACCTACTAATTCATAACTAGGGTATTTTTTTAATAAGTATTGTGTCTTGGTCTCTACTGGGGAAACATTGTTCAATGTGAGTTCTCTGGTTTGTTGTAGGGCAGTGAATGTTCACTTGTTGGCAATGATATAGAAATGGGGAGTAAGAGTTTAAAAGTTTTTACAGTAGGTAGGCAGAGTCAGAGTATGGAATCTAACAATAAGAAATTGGGGAATTTCCTCTTTGTTTCTCCATTTCAATCTCCTAATAATTCATGTATATTTTCCAAAAGTCTCCCAGAAAACAAGGACTAGGTCAATCCACATATCAGTGAACCATAGCAGAATGCGATTCTGAATTTCATATAAACAGTCATAAAATCCAAAAGACAGGTGCTGGGGTTTTGGCTCAGCACTAGAGTGCTGGCTTCACACTTTCAAAGGTCCTGAGTTGGATCCCCAACACCATGTGTGAAAGGAATGAATGAACCAATGCATGAGTGTATGATGAATGAATTAAAGGTATCAGGAGGAGGAGGAAATGGAGGAGGAGGAGGAGAAATAGAAGAAGATGATGAGTAATTTGACAGAAGGGAAAAAGGGGAGGAGAGTGAGTTTAAAGTGTGGTTTCCAATACTCAAACGTTCAATTACAGCAGACGGGATAGAGAGAGAAGATGGGAGGGCAGGAGAGGGGATATAGTAGAGGCCAGAAAAGGTAGTAGAATACAACAGTTACTAATATGGCATTTTGTAAAAACGTGGATGTGTAAACAATGTGATTGTGCAATCTGAATATGGGGTCAAAATGGGAGTTCATAACTCACTTGAGTCTAATGTAGGAAATATGGTATCTCAAGAGCTATGTAAGGTTTTAAGCAACCAATATAAAAAAGAGGTCTTCATTTTTCTTTGTAGTTGAGATCTCCTGTTTCCGTGACATGTTTAGTTGTGTTCTCTCCTTTAGTCCTCCCATGCTCTAGTTATTCTGATATGGAAAAACTAGCTGAAATCCCCAACCAGTCTCTAAATCAGTGACACTTTTTCATTAAGCCTAAAGTCACTTTACATTTGCTACAGTCATACTAAATACACTTCTTTGTTGGGAGTTTAAAAGATATTTCCATCAGCTAGATTACAAGTACCTAGAACTCCCATTCTTGTTTATGTAAGAGTGGCTTCATCAGATTAAATGCTGTTCTCTGGAATGACATAAAATAGGAATAATTTACTCGTAAGATTCCTACGTAAACCATCTTTATTTACAAAATAGTATCTTAAGGATTATTGTTTCATTGAGCTTCAATTGGAGCCAAAGTATAGTCAATTACTGAAGTAAAAGCAGTTACTCAAAAACTAAAAATGAGAGATAAGTCAAATTACATTTGAAGAGAGAGCAACAGCATGAGGTTTCTTGTTTGGTTCTGGATGTTGAGTAACAGGCTCATTTGCAGGTGGAAGGAACTCTTCAGGGAACTCACTTGTACTTTCAGAATGGGGGTGTAGAAGGCTGAATTCCAGCTCTTGGGGGAAGATTGTGAGGAAAACCCCCTCCCTGCATAGACACTTCGCATTGGAAATGGAGTGGGTGGCGGGTCAGGTGGAACATAATCTCCAGGTTCCCAGACAAGTTTCCTGGGAGAGGTGGAGGGAAAAAAAAGGTCCTCTTCTCATGAACTGACTCCTTGGGTCAACTGGAAGCAAGGCACCTCTGACTGGAGGGAAAGGTGCCAACACAGAGCCAGAGCCAGTTGCTTGGTTTTCAGCATGGAGAGGTGAATCAGGCACATCAGAGTCCAAAGGAGGCATATTAGGAATTCTGTGTTCTGCTGGTCCCGATGCTCTACCACAATTTGAGTAAAACCTATCTTGCCTTTGTAGAGGAAGACGTGCATCAGAAGAATATGGTTGGCCTGGCGGAGGGATCATCAGCCTGCTGGCCTGTTCCCCTGGAGGAGAGAGGGGCCCAGTCTGAGAAGGTGCTCTCTGAAAATCAGTGAACTTATGACAGCTGGATTCTCTTCCTTTACTGCTAGTCGCATGGTGCAGAGGATTCTCCAGGGCCCCTTGACCCTCCTCCTCCTCCCACTGGAGTGAAAGGTGAGAGTGTGAGTGGACCACTCTTTTCCAAATGAGGAGGTCTCCTTTCAGATGAAGGGTGACCTATTGGTGAGGGCCCATTTGGAGAAGGCTTTCTGCCCATTGCTGAGTTGGAAACATCCAGTGCATCATAGGGATCTTTTTCTACAAGTTCAAATCTAAGCTCCTTCTCAGTTAATTTTTGTCTGTTGCGTGCATTTTGTTTCCTGAAATAACTGAGGTTTCTTTCAGCAATCCGAGCTGCCAACTCACTAGCATGTGCTTCTTTCTCAGAGGAAATAATCTTCCCCAGACAGGAATGAATGGTACTCTGCAATTGTTCTTCAAGATATTGGGCTCTCTTTCTGTAGGTCTCCAGCTCTTTTATTGTATGGCTCATCTTTTCTTCGACTTTGGAAAGTTTCTCCTCTTGCTCCACATAGTAGTTTTCCTCCACTCTTAATTTCCTGTGCAGTTTCATCATATTTTCTTGATAGCGTTCCATCATGACTTTAAAGTTCTTCTGTAGGGTCTCATTCTCACTTTGCAGCTGTGCATTTTCTGACTGCAAGGATGCCTGTTCAGTCTGCAGACTTTTAAGGTGTTCTGTAAGGTCTTCCGTGGTTTTCTCCACTTCAGATGAGAAAGTACATTTTTGAATTCTTCCTCCTTCCAAGATTTCTAAGGAGGCCTTTAGCTTATCACCATAAACCAGGTTCCTCAAAGCTCCTTTGGACTCATCCTCCAAGTGAGCACCAATTTCGGGTTCACTCGTCTTTCCCAGTTCCAGGTGACCACCATCCCTTTGGGCTCCCAGGCTTGGAGAAAACCTATCCATCATCTTCAGCAAGCATTCACCCAGAGACTCCATGTGATTTTCTGTGTCCCTTAGAACTTGTTCTCCAGCTACTTTAGAGTCCTCTAATATGATTTTTGCTTTATATTGGACACCTCCTAGTTCCCTCTGTGCTTCAGCTTCTCCTTGTATTGTTGGTCTCTGCATTTGCGGAATTAGGGATCCTTCATTCAAAACCTCTTTGATTGCCAGCTTCAGTTCTTCCTCATTCACTTGAAAGAGTCTCCAGTTTGTTTTAGCTTCAGCTATTTGTGATCTGAGGGATTCAGATTCACCTTGGAGGGACTGTATCCTTCTTGATAGGTGCGCCATCGTTTCATCCTCTTGACCATGTTGAGCCTTCTGTGCTTTGAGCTCTTCTTCTAGAAAGAGCACTTCAACGCCATGGCTGGATTCGGACCTATGCAGCTTCTCGTCGGTTGCCTCCAGCTGTCGTGCTTCCCTTGAACCCTTCTCAAACCTGCAATCCTTTAAAGGTGATTCTAAGCCTTCATGTTCTTTTTCAACAAGGCTCACTTTTTCAAGAAGTCCACATTTTGCCTCAATAAGTCCAGCAAGATTTAGAGCCAGCCTTTTTTCTCTTCCCACGTAAAGCCTGCTACGAACCGACTGAAAACCTCTCCAGAAAAGTGAGAGAACAGCGGAAAATCCAAGAGCTGTACACATCACCAACTCCCAAGGAAAGCCATAAGGAAGATGGCCTGGCTTCATGTCTTCGGACAATGCTGCCACAACCCTGGGTGCTTCTTCCAGAACCACCCACTAGTATGGCTGAGAGGCAGCCCTTGGCTCCTCCATCACGCCAACACAGCTTTGGCTCTTGCCACCACAACCACAGCCTGCCCAGGCAGGCCAACACAGGCTGTGGACACTCAGGTGTTTGGTCAGGAACTCCAACCTGCACCAGGCAACGGAGCAGACCACTGTGATCCCCTTCAGGGGCTGGGCGTATGGTGGGTGGTGGGCGTATGGCGGTGGGAGCCATGATCAAAGGCTCCCAGGAGCCTTGTTGTGCTCAACTGCCCATCAGGGGAGTCTTGTCCGCTTCCCTACCCGGTGCATCCTCAAGTGCCACAGGTTTAGGTCCCTCCCACTCCAGCCAGAGAGAATTCCTCTCCATGCCACCCACCCCTTGATTTGGTTTAGGCCAGGCCAAGGCGGGGTTAGTAGGAAGATTCCATCCAGTCATAATAACATTCAGTTTGATGTCACTCAAATTCTAAAGCTGACTAAACTGTTCAAACAGCTTTTATGGCCTATATTGGTCTTTGTGTCCCTTGCCTTTTGTTTGAGTGACTCAGTCCTTTCCCTGCCCTTGTGCTCTCCCTATTTCCTACCTTCCTTCCTCCCTTCCTGGTTTTTCTCCTTTTCTTCTTCCTTCTTTTCTACCTCCCTCCATCCCTCCAACTTTGCCTTCCTCCCTTCCAACTTTCTCTCTCCCTTCCCTTCCTTCTCTTTTCTTGCAAGTGTTTGGGGTGAAAGTCCATGGCAGGCCAGCCCCAAGCTAGGCAAGGTCACTGCCACTGAGCTACAACATCCCCAGACCTGCTGCCACTTCCTATGCAAGTAATTTGAATTATCTCTAAAGAGAAACTCTCACATGAGTCTACTTTCAAAGTAATTTCAGAAGAGTTGCTAACATGGGCATAAATCAGTCATGACAAGTCATTTTTGAAAAGCACGGCACAGCTAATGTTCCTCAGAAGAAGGAGTTGAGAACTTTAGTTGGTTTTCAGGTCAGCATTTCTAGACTAGTACAAAGCCTCCTAATCCTGATCTCTCCTTAGTCCTATGATTTCTTTAAGTGTCCCCTTTGCTCCTGTTCATGGAGTCATGTGTACAGAAATTATACCTGGTTCTATTGAACTCTACTTAATTCTTTCTCACCTCTGTGCTCCTTTTGTCAAGTCACTCCTCAACACTTACTGTAACCCTTTCAATTTTTTGTCCATTTTCATTTAAAAAACTCTTTCAAAAATTGAACCATTTCGCATGCAGATACAGTCTTCTTGATCTGCTATTAATCCCCCACTACTGACATTGTAAGTTATTGAAATGTACACTTCCAGACCGTTTTCAGATTTTTGATTTCTGTATATCTATCTGTCTATCTATTTACAAACATAACATGGTATTCCGAGAGTATCGTTCTGCTTTTGGAGCTCTACATTGTGTTTTTCAGAAGCAGGCCTATTACACAGAGATGAATCCATGTTACCTAGATTGAGTTCAAACCGGAATGTGCACTCAGATTCCCATTATATTGTTCTACCTACTAATGGACAGTTCAGTTATATCCAGACCTCTCCACCTCCCCCATTAAGTAAAACCCTTGTGAAGAGACATGTAGATGCCTTTATGAACATATTGATAATTTTTCATGGCAGTGTTTTCCAAAAACCAGTTAGTAAAATCAATTTATTCCTTTGCAGCCTGAAATTACCTTCATTCCAGTTTACTGGTATAAGAACCGCAGTATATCAGCAACAATTCTCCAATAGTAGTTCAGGCAGAAGTCATTCTAGATAACAATCAGTGCCGGATCCTCCATGTATTTTACACAGCCCATGACAGGGGACATCCGTCCACTCGTTTAGAACAACTGATGTTTTACGCTGGCCATTTAGGTTTATTTAAAGGATTGGTTAGAAAACAGGTGAGACAGACTGATTAGATTCAGTATGTATGTTGGCTTTGTTTTTCTAGGCCTGAATTTTTCACATTTCAATTAATTGTAGGTTAAGTAGCAGGCAGATTCTTCACTGGGCTTCAAATGTGATAAAGTTGCTTCTTATTTTTAAGAAGGCCGTTGCAATCCTGCATTTATTTTACACCTCAGTGCTTGTTTTACACACAAGCACACACGCCCACACACCACACACACCAACAAACACACAAACACATAATTAGAGCACATTTAACACTCAAATAAAGCTTTACCTACTAATTCATAACTAGGGTATTTTTTTTAATAAGTATTGTGTCTTGGTCTCTACTGGGGAAACATTGTTCAATGTGAGTTCTCTGGTTTGTTGTAGGGCAGTGAATGTTCACTTGTTGGCAATGATATAGAAATGGGGAGTAAGAGTTTAAAAGTTTTACAGTAGGTAGGCAGAGTCAGAGTATGGAATCTAAGAATAAGAAATTGGGGAATTTCCTCTTTGTTTCTTCATTTCAATCTCCTAATAATTCATGTATATTTTCCAAAAGTCTCCCAGAAAACAAGGACTAGGTCAATCCACATATCAGTGAACCATAGCAGAATGCG
This sequence comes from Callospermophilus lateralis, assembly GCF_048772815.1. NCBI lineage: Eukaryota > Metazoa > Chordata > Mammalia > Rodentia > Sciuridae > Callospermophilus > Callospermophilus lateralis. Next base: position 366,480 of record NW_027512678.1, on the reverse strand, counting down.
ATTCTGAATTTCATATAAACAGTCATAAAATCCAAAAGACAGGTGCTGGGGATTTTGCTCAGCACTAGAGTGCTGGCTTCACACTTTCAAAGGTCCTGAGTTGGATCCCCAACACCATGTGTGAAAGGAATGAATGAACCAATGCATGAGTGTATGATGAATGAATTAAAGGTATCAGGAGGAGGAGGAAGAGGAGGAGGAGGAGGAGGAGGAGAAATAGAAGAAGATGATGAGTAATTTGACAGAAGGGAAAAAGGGGAGGAGAGTGAGTTTAAAGTGTGGTTTCCAATTCCCAAACGTTGAATTACAGCAGACGGGATAGAGAGAGAAGATCGGAGGGCAGGAGAGGGGGTATAGTAGAGGCCAGAAAAGGTAGCAGAATACAACAGTTACTAATATGGCATTTTGTAAAAACGTGGATTTGTAAACAATGAAAATGTTTTTCTAGGCCTGAATTTTTCACATTTCAATTAATTGTAGGTTAAGCATCAGGCAGATTCCTCACTGGGCTTCAAATGTGATAAAGTTGCTTCTTATTTTTAAGAAGGCCGTTGCAATCCTGCATTTATTTTACACCTCAGTGCTTGTTTTACACACAAGCACACACGCCCACACACCACACACACCAACAAACACACAAACACATAATTAGAGCACATTTAACACTCAAATAAAGCTTTACCTACTAATTCATAACTAGGGTATTTTTTTTAATAAGTATTGTGTCTTGGTCTCTACTGGGGAAACATTGTTCAATGTGAGTTCTCTGGTTTGTTGTAGGGCAGTGAATGTTCACTTGTTGGCAATGATATAGAAATGGGGAGTAAGAGTTTAAAAGTTTTTACAGTAGGTAGGCAGAGTCAGAGTATGGAATCTAACAATAAGAAATTGGGGAATTTCCTCTTTGTTTCTTCATTTCAATCTCCTAATAATTCATGTATATTTTCCAAAAGTCTCTCAGAAAACAAGGACTAGGTCAATCCACATATCAGTGAACCATAGTAGTATGCGATTCTGAATTTCATATAAACAGTCATAAAATCCAAAAGACAGGTGCTGGGGTTTTGGCTCAGCACTAGAGTGCTGGCTTCACACTTTCAAAGGTCCTGAGTTGGATCCCCAACACCATGTGTGAAAGGAATGAATGAACCAATGCATGAGTGTATGATGAATGAATTAAAGGTATCAGGAGGAGGAGGAAGAGGAGGAGGAGGAGGAGAAATAGAAGAAGATGATGAGTAATTTGACAGAAGGGAAAAAGGGGAGGAGAGTGTGTTTAAAGTGTGGTTTCCAATTCCCAAACGTTCAATTACAGCAGACGGGATAGAGAGAGAAGATGGGAGGGCAGGAGAGGGGATATAGTAGAGGCCAGAAAAGGTAGCAGAATACAACAGTTACTAATATGGCATTTTGTAAAAACGTGGATGTGTAAACAATGTGATTGTGCAATCTGAATATGGGGTCAAAATGGGAGTTCATAACTCACTTGAGTCTAATGTAGGAAATATGGTATCTCAAGAGCTATGTAAGGTTTTAAGCAACCAATATAAAAAAGAGGTCTTCATTTTTCTTTGTAGTTGAGATCTCCTGTTTCCGTGACATGTTGAGTTGTGTTCTCTCCTTTAGTCCTCCCATGCTCTAGTTATTCTGATATGGAAAAACTAGCTGAAATGCCCAACCAGTCTCTAAATCAGTGACACTTTTTCATTAAGCCTAAAGTCACTTTACATTTGCTACAGTCATACTAAATACACTTCTTTGTTGGGAGTTTAAAAGATATTTCCATCAGCTAGATTACAAGTACCTAGAACTCCCATTCTTGTTTATGTAAGAGTGGCTTCATCAGATTAAATGCTGTTCTCTGGAATGACATAAAATAGGAATAATTTACTCGTAAGATTCCTACGTAAACCATCTTTATTTACAAAATAGTATCTTAAGGATTATTGTTTCATTGAGCTTCAATTGGAGCCAAAGTATAGTCAATTACTGAAGTAAAAGCAGTTACTTAAAAACTAAAAATGAGAGATAAGTCAAATTACATTTGAAGAGAGAGCAACAGCATGAGGTTTCTTGTTTGGTTCTGGATGTTGAGTAACAGGCTCATTTGCAGGTGGAAGGAACCCTTCAGGGAACTCACTTGTACTTTCAGAATGGGGGTGTAGAGGGCTGAATTCCAGCTCTTGGGGGAAGATTGTGAGGAAAACCCCCTCCCTGCATAGACACTTCGCATTGGAAATGGAGTGGGTGGCGGGTCAGGTGGAACATAATCTCCAGGTTCCCAGACAAGTTTCCTGGGAGAGGTGGAGGAAAAAAAAGGTCCTCTTCTCATGAACTGACTCCTTGGGTCAACTGGAAGCAAGGCACCTCTGACTGGAGGGAAAGGTGCCAACACAGAGCCAGAGCCAGTTGCTTGGTTTTCAGCATGGAGAGGTGAATCAGGCACATCAGAGTCCAAAGGAGGCATATTAGGAATTCTGTGTTCTGCTGGTCCCGATGCTCTACCACAATTTGAGTAAAACCTATCTTGCCTTTGTAGAGGAAGACGTGCATCAGAAGAATATGGTTGGCCTGGCGGAGGGATCATCAGCCTGCTGGCCTGTTCCCCTGGAGGAGAGAGGGGCCCAGTCTGAGAAGGTGCTCTCTGAAAATCAGTGAACTTATGACAGCTGGATTCTCTTCCTTTACTGCTAGTCGCATGGTGCAGAGGATTCTCCAGGGCCCCTTGACCCTCCTCCTCCTCCCACTGGAGTGAAAGGTGAGAGTGTGAGTGGACCACTCTTTTCCAAATGAGGAGGTCTCCTTTCAGATGAAGGGTGACCTATTGGTGAGGGCCCATTTGGAGGCTTTCTTCCCAATGCTGAGTTGGAAACATCCAGTGCATCATAGGGATCTTTTTCTACAAGTTCAAATCTAAGCTCCTTCTCAGTTAATTTTTGTCTGTTGCGTGCATTTTGTTTCCTGAAATAACTGAGGTTTCTTTCAGCAATCCGAGCTGCCAACTCACTAGCATGTGTTTCTTTCTCAGAGGAAATAATCTTCCCCAGACAGGAATGAATGGTACTCTGCAATTGTTCTTCAAGATATTGGGCTCTCTTTCTGTAGGTCTCCAGCACTTTTATTGTATGGCTTATCTTTTCTTCGACTTTGGAAAGTTTCTCCTCTTGCTCCACATAGTAGTTTTCCTCCACTCTTAATTTCCTGTGCAGTTTCATCATATTTTCTTGATAGCGTTCCATCATGACTTTAAAGTTCTTCTGTAGGGTCTCATTCTCACTTTGTAGCTGTGCATTTTCTGACTGCAAGGATGCCTGTTCAGTCTGCAGACTTTTAAGGTGTTCTGTAAGGTCTTCCGTGGTTTTCTCCACTTCAGATGAGAAAGTACATTTTTGAATTCTTCCTCCTTCCAAGATTTCTAAGGAGGCCTTTAGCTTATCACCATAAACCAGGTTCCTCAAAGCTCCTTTGGACTCATCCTCCAAGTGAGCACCAATTTCGGGTTCACTCGTCTTTCCCAGTTCCAGGTGACCACCATCCCTTTGGGCTCCCAGGCTTGGAGAAGACCTATCCATCATCTTCCGCAAGCATTCACCCAGAGACTCCATGTGATTTTCTGTGTCCCTTAGAACTTGTTCTCCAGCTACTTTAGAGTCCTCTAATATGATTTTTGCTTTATATTGGACACCTCCTTGTTCCCTCTGTGCTTCAGCTTCTCCTTGTATTGTTGGTCTCTGCGTTTGCGGAAGTAGGGATCCTTCATTCAAAACCTCTTTGATTGCCAGCTTCAGTTCTTCCTCATTCACTTGAAAGAGTCTCCAGTTTGTTTTAGCTTCAGCTATTTGTGATCTGAGGGATTCAGATTCACCTTGGAGGGACTGTATCCTTCTTGATAGGTGCGCCATCGTTTCATCCTGTTGACCATGTTGAGCCTTCTGTGCTTTGAGCTCTTCTTCTAGAAAGAGCACTTCAACGCCATGGCTGGATTCGGACCTATGCAGCTTTTCGTCGGTTGCCTCCAGCTGTCATGCTTCCCTTGAACCCTTCTCAAACCTGCAATCCTTTAAAGGTGATTCTAAGCCTTCATGTTCTTTTTCAACAAGGCTCACTTTTTCAAGAAGTCCACATTTTGCCTCAATAAGTCCAGCAAGATTTAGAGCCAGCCTTTTTTCTCTTCCCACGTAAAGCCTGCTACGAACCGACTGAAAACCTCTCCAGAAAAGTGAGAGAACAGCGGAAAATCCAAGAGCTGTACACATCACCAACTCCCAAGGAAAGCCATAAGGAAGATGGCCTGGCTTCATGTCTTCGGACAATGCTGCCACAACCCTGGGTGCTTCTTCCAGAACCACCCACTAGTATGGCTGAGAGGCAGCCCTTGGCTCCTCCATCACGCCAACACAGCTTTGGCTCTTGCCACCACAACCACAGCCTGCCCAGGCAGGCCAACACAGGCTGTGGACACTCAGGTGTTTGGTCAGGAACTCCAACCTGCACCAGGCAACGGAGCAGACCACTGTGATCCCCTTCAGGGGCTGGGCGTATGGTGGGTGGTGGGCGTATGGCGGTGGGAGCCATGATCAAAGGCTCCCAGGAGCCTTGTTGTGCTCAACTGCCCATCAGGGGAGTCTTGTCCGCTTCCCTACCCGGTGCATCCTCAAGTGCCACAGGTTTAGGTCCCTCCCACTCCAGCCAGAGAGAATTCCTCTCCATGCCACTCACCCCTTGATTTGGTTTAGGCCAGGCCAAGGCGGGGTTAGTAGGAAGATTCCATCCAGTCATAATAACATTCAGTTTGATGTCACTCAAATTCTAAAGCTGACTAAACTGTTCAAACAGCTTTTATGGCCTATATTGGTCTTTGTGTCCCTTGCCTTTTGTTTGAGTGACTCAGTCCTTTCCCTGCCCTTGTGCTCTCCCTATTTCCTACCTTCCTTCCTCCCTTCCTGGTTTTTCTCCTTTTCTTCTTCCTTCTTTTCTACCTCCCTCCATCCCTCCAACTTTGCCTTCCTCCCTTCCAACTTTCTCTCTCCCTTCCCTTCCTTCTCTTTTCTTGCAAGTGTTTGGGGTGAAAGTCCATGGCAGGCCAGCCCCAAGCTAGGCAAGGTCACTGCCACTGAGCTACAACATCCCCAGACCTGCTGCCACTTCCTATGCAAGTAATTTGAATTATCTCTAAAGAGAAACTCTCACATGAGTCTACTTTCAAAGTAATTTCAGAAGAGTTGCTAACATGGGCATAAATCAGTCATGACAAGTCATTTTTGAAAAGCACGGCACAGCTAATGTTCCTCAGAAGAAGGAGTTGAGAACTTTAGTTGGTTTTCAGGTCAGCATTTCTAGACTAGTACAAACCCTCCTAATCCTGATCTCTCCTTAGTCCTATGATTTCTTTAAGTGTCCCCTTTGCTCCTGTTCATGGAGTCATGTGTACAGAAATTATACCTGGTTCTATTGAACTCTACTTAATTCTTTCTCACCTCTGTGCTCCTTTTGTCAAGTCACTCCTCAACACTTACTGTAACCCTTTCAATTTTTTGTCCATTTTCATTTAAAAAACTCTTTCAAAAATTGAACCATTTCGCATGCAGATACAGTCTTCTTGATCTGCTGTTAATCCCCCACTACTGACATTGTAAGTTATTGAAATGTACACTTCCAGACCGTTTTCAGATTTTTGATTTCTGTATATCTATCTGTCTATCTATTTACAAACATAACATGGTATTCTGAGAGTATCGTTCTGCTTTTGGAGCTCTACATTGTGTTTTTCAGAAGCAGGCCTATTACACAGAGATGAATCCATGTTACCTAGATTGAGTTCAAACCGGAATGTGCACTCAGATTCCCATTATATTGTTCTACCTACTAATGGACAGTTCAGTTATATCCAGACCTCACCACCTCCCCCATTAAGTAAAACCCTTGTGAAGAGACATGTAGATGCCTTTATGAACATATTGATAATTTTTCATGGCAGTGTTTTCCAAAAACCAGTTAGTAAAATCAATTTATTCCTTTGCAGCCTGAAATTACCTTCATTCCAGTTTACTGGTATAAGAACCACAGTATATCAGCAACAATTCTCCAATAGTAGTTCAGGCAGAAGTCATTCTAGATAACAATCAGTGCCGGATCCTCCATGTATTTTACACAGCCCATGACAGGGGACATCCGTCCACTCGTTTAGAACAACTGATGTTTTACGCTGGCCATTTAGGTTTATTTAAAGGATTGGTTAGAAAACAGGTGAGACAGACTGATTAGATTCAGTATGTATGTTGGCTTTGTTTTTCTAGGCCTGAATTTTTCACATTTCAATTAATTGTAGGTTAAGTAGCAGGCAGATTCTTCACTGGGCTTCAAATGTGATAAAGTTGCTTCTTATTTTTAAGAAGGCCGTTGCAATCCTGCATTTATTTTACACCTCAGTGCTTGTTTTACACACAAGCACACACGCCCACACACCACACACACCAACAAACACACAAACACATAATTAGAGCACATTTAACACTCAAATAAAGCTTTACCTACTAATTCATAACTAGGGTATTTTTTTAATAAGTATTGTGTCTTGGTCTCTATTGGGGAAACATTGTTCAATGTGAGTTCTCTGGTTTGTTGCAGGGCAGTGAATGTTCACTTGTTGGCAATGATATAGAAATGGGGAGTAAGAGTTTAAAAGTTTTTACAGTAGGTAGGCAGAGTCAGAGTATGGAATCTAACAATAAGAAATTGGGGAATTTCCTCTTTGTTTCTTCATTTCAATCTCCTAATAATTCATGTATATTTTCCAAAAGTCTCCCAGAAAACAAGGACTAGGTAAATCCACATATCAGTGAACCATAGCAGAATGCGATTCTGAATTTCATATAAACAGTCATAAAATCCAAAAGACAGGTGCTGGGGTTTTGGCTCAGCACTAGAGTGCTGGCTTCACACTTTCAAAGGTCCTGAGTTGGATCCCCAACACCATGTGTGAAAGGAATGAATGAACCAATGCATGAGTGTATGATGAATGAATTAAAGGTATCAGGAGGAGGAGGAAGAGGAGGAGGAGGAGGAGAAATAGAAGAAGATGATGAGTAATTTGACAGAAGGGAAAAAGGGGAGGAGAGTGAGTTTAAAGTGTGGTTTCCAATTCCCAAACGTTCAATTACAGCAGACTGGATAGAGAGAGAAGATGGGAGGGCAGGAGAGGGGATATAGTAGAGGCCAGAAAAGGTAGCAGAATACAACAGTTACTAATATGGCATTTTGTAAAAACGTGGATGTGTAAACAATGTGATTGTGCAATCTGAATATGGGGTCAAAATGGGAGTTCATAACTCACTTGAGTCTAATGTAGGAAATATGGTATCTCAAGAGCTATGTAAGGTTTTAAGCAACCAATATAAAAAAGAGGTCTTCATTTTTCTTTGTAGTTGAGATCTCCAGTTTCCGTGACATGTTTAGTTGTGTTCTCTCCTTTAGTCCTCCCATGCTCTAGTTATTCTGATATGGAAAAACTAGCTGAAATGCCCAACCAGTCTCTAAATCAGTGACACTTTTTCATTAAGCCTAAAGTCACTTTACATTTGCTACAGTCATACTAAATACACTTCTTTGTTGGGAGTTTAAAAGATATTTACATCAGCTAGATTACAAGTACCTAGAACTCCCATTCTTGTTTATGTAAGAGTGGCTTCATCAGATTAAATGCTGTTCCTGGAATGACATAAAATAGGAATAATTTACTCGTAAGATTCCTACGTAAACCATCTTTATTTACAAAATAGTATCTTAAGGATTATTGTTTCATTGAGCTTCAATTGGAGCCAAAGTATAGTCAATTACTGAAGTAAAAGCAGTTACTTAAAAACTAAAAATGAGAGATAAGTCAAATTACATTTGAAGAGAGAGCAACAGCATGAGGTTTCTTGTTTGGTTCTGGATGTTGAGTAACAGGCTCATTTGCAGGTGGAAGGAACCCTTCAGGGAACTCACTTGTACTTTCAGAATGGGGGTGTAGAGGGCTGAATTCCAGCTCTTGGGGGAAGATTGTGAGGAAAACCCCCTCCCTGCATAGACACTTCGCATTGGAAATGGAGTGGGTGGCGGGTCAGGTGGAACATAATCTCCAGGTTCCCAGACAAGTTTCCTGGGAGAGGTGGAGGAAAAAAAAGGTCCACTTCTCATGAACTGACTCCTTGGGTCAACTGGAAGCAAGGCACCTCTGACTGGAGGGAAAGGTGCCAACACAGAGCCAGAGCCAGTTGCTTGGTTTTCAGCATGGAGAGGTGAATCAGGCACATCAGAGTCCAAAGGAGGCATATTAGGAATTCTGTGTTCTGCTGGTCCCGATGCTCTACCACAATTTGAGTAAAACCTATCTTGCCTTTGTAGAGGAAGACGTGCATCAGAAGAATATGGTTGGCCTGGCGGAGGGATCATCAGCCTGCTGGCCTGTTCCCCTGGAGGAGAGAGGGGCCCAGTCTGAGAAGGTGCTCTCTGAAAATCAGTGAACTTATGACAGCTGGATTCTCTTCCTTTACTGCTAGTCGCATGGTGCAGAGGATTCTCCAGGGCCCCTTGACCCTCCTCCTCCTCCCACTGGAGTGAAAGGTGAGAGTGTGAGTGGACCACTCTTTTCCAAATGAGGAGGTCTCCTTTCAGATGAAGGGTGACCTATTGGTGAGGGCCCATTTGGAGAAGGCTTTCTGCCCATTGCTGAGTTGGAAACATTCAGTGCATCATAGGGATCTTTTTCTACAAGTTCAAATCTAAGCTCCTTCTCAGTTAATTTTTGTCTGTTGCGTGCATTTTGTTTCCTGAAATAACTGAGGTTTCTTTCAGCAATCCGAGCTGCCAACTCACTAGCATGTGCTTCTTTCTCAGAGGAAATAATCTTCCCCAGACAGGAATGAATGGTACTCTGCAATTGTTCTTCAAGATATTGGGCTCTCTTTCTGTAGGTCTCCAGCACTTTTATAGTATGGCTCATCTTTTCTTCGACTTTGGAAAGTTTCTCCTCTTGCTCCACATAGTAGTTTTCCTCCACTCTTAATTTCCTGTGCAGTTTCATCATATTTTCTTGATAGCGTTCCATCATGACTTTAAAGTTCTTCTGTAGGGTCTCATTCTCACTTTGCAGCTGTGCATTTTCTGACTGCAAGGATGCCTGTTCAGTCTGCAGACTTTTAAGGTGTTCTGTAAGGTCTTCCATGGTTTTCTCCACTTCAGATGAGAAAGTACATTTTTGAATTCTTCCTCCTTCCAAGATTTCTAAGGAGGCCTTTAGCTTATCACCATAAACCAGGTTCCTCAAAGCTCCTTTGGACTCATCCTCCAAGTGAGCACCAATTTCGGGTTCACTCGTCTTTCCCAGTTCCAGGTGACCACCATCCCTTTGGGCTCCCAGGCTTGGAGAAGACCTATCCATCATCTTCCGCAAGCATTCACCCAGAGACTCCATGTGATTTTCTGTGTCCCTTAGAACTTGTTCTCCAGCTACTTTAGAGTCCTCTAATATGATTTTTGCTTTATATTGGACACCTCCTTGTTCCCTCTGTGCTTCAGCTTCTCCTTGTATTGTTGGTCTCTGCGTTTGCGGAAGTAGGGATCCTTCATTCAAAACCTCTTTGATTGCCAGCTTCAGTTCTTCCTCATTCACTTGAAAGAGTCTCCAGTTTGTTTTAGCTTCAGCTATTTGTGATCTGAGGGATTCAGATTCACCTTGGAGGGACTGTATCCTTCTTGATAGGTGCGCCATCGTTTCATCCTCTTGACCATGTTGAGCCTTCTGTGCTTTGAGCTCTTCTTCTAGAAAGAGCACTTCAACGCCATGGCTGGATTCGGACCTATGCAGCTTTTCGTCGGTTTCCTCCAGCTGTCGTGCTTCCCTTGAACCCTTCTCAAACCTGCAATCCTTTAAAGGTGATTCTAAGCCTTCATGTTCTTTTTCAACAAGGCTCACTTTTTCAAGAAGTCCACATTTTGCCTCAATAAGTCCAGCAAGATTTAGAGCCAGCCTTTTTTCTCTTCCCACGTAAAGCCTGCTACGAACCGACTGAAAACCTCTCCAGAAAAGTGAGAGAACAGCGGAAAATCCAAGAGCTGTACACATCACCAACTCCCAAGGAAAGCCATAAGGAAGATGGCCTGGCTTCATGTCTTCGGACAATGCTGCCACAACCCTGGGTGCTTCTTCCAGAACCACCCACTAGTATGGCTGAGAGGCAGCCCTTGGCTCCTCCATCACGCCAACACAGCTTTGGCTCTTGCCACCACAACCACAGCCTGCCCAGGCAGGCCAACACAGGCTGTGGACACTCAGGTGTTTGGTCAGGAACTCCAACCTGCACCAGGCAACGGAGCAGACCACTGTGATCCCCTTCAGGGGCTGGGCGTATGGTGGGTGGTGGGCGTATGGCGGTGGGAGCCATGATCAAAGGCTCCCAGGAGCCTTGTTGTGCTCAACTGCCCATCAGGGGAATCTTGTCCGCTTCCCTACCCGGTGCATCCTCAAGTGCCACAGGTTTAGGTCCCTCCCACTCCAGCCAGAGAGAATTCCTCTCCATGCCACCCACCCCTTGATTTGGTTTAGGCCAGGCCAAGGCGGGGTTAGTAGGAAGATTCCATCCAGTCATAATAACATTCAGTTTGATGTCACTCAAATTCTAAAGCTGACTAAACTGTTCAAACAGCTTTTATGGCCTATATTGGTCTTTGTGTCCCTTGCCTTTTGTTTGAGTGACTCAGTCCTTTCCCTGCCCTTGTGCTCTCCCTATTTCCTACCTTCCTTCCTCCCTTCCTGGTTTTTCTCCTTTTCTTCTTCCTTCTTTTCTACCTCCCTCCATCCCTCCAACTTTGCCTTCCTCCCTTCCAACTTTCTCTCTCCCTTCCCTTCCTTCTCTTTTCTTGCAAGTGTTTGGGGTGAAAGTCCATGGCAGGCCAGCCCCAAGCTAGGCAAGGTCACTGCCACTGAGCTACAACATCCCCAGACCTGCTGCCACTTCCTATGCAAGTAATTTGAATTATCTCTAAAGAGAAACTCTCACATGAGTCTACTTTCAAAGTAATTTCAGAAGAGTTGCTAACATGGGCATAAATCAGTCATGACAAGTCATTTTTGAAAAGCACGGCACAGCTAATGTTCCTCAGAAGAAGGAGTTGAGAACTTTAGTTGGTTTTCAGGTCAGCATTTCTAGACTAGTACAAACCCTCCTAATCCTGATCTCTCCTTAGTCCTATGATTTCTTTAAGTGTCCCCTTTGCTCCTGTTCATGGAGTCATGTGTACAGAAATTATACCTGGTTCTATTGAACTCTACTTAATTCTTCCTCACCTCTGTGCTCCTTTTGTCAAGTCACTCCTCAACACTTACTGTAACCCTTTCAATTTTTTGTCCATTTTCATTTAAAAAACTCTTTCAAAAATTGAACCATTTCGCATGCAGATACAGTCTTCTTGATCTGCTATTAATCCCCCACTACTGACATTGTAAGTTATTGAAATGTACACTTCCAGACCGTTTTCAGATTTTTGATTTCTGTATATCTATCTGTCTATCTATTTACAAACATAACATGGTATTCTGAGAGTATCGTTCTGCTTTTGGAGCTCTACATTGTGTTTTTCAGAAGCAGGCCTATTACACAGAGATGAATCCATGTTACCTAGATTGAGTTCAAACCGGAATGTGCACTCAGATTCCCATTATATTGTTCTACCTACTAATGGACAGTTCAGTTATATCCAGACCTCACCACCTCCCCCATTAAGTAAAACCCTTGTGAAGAGACATGTAGATGCCTTTATGAACATATTGATAATTTTTCATGGCAGTGTTTTCCAAAAACCAGTTAGTAAAATCAATTTATTCCTTTGCAGCCTGAAATTAACTTCATTCCAGTTTACTGGTATAAGAACCGCAGTATATCAGCAACAATTCTCCAATAGTAGTTCAGGCAGAAGTCATTCTAGATAACAATCAGTGCCGGATCCTCCATGTATTTTACACAGCCCATGACAGGGGACATCCGTCCACTCGTTTAGAACAACTGATGTTTTACGCTGGCCATTTAGGTTTATTTAAAGGATTGGTTAGAAAACAGGTGAGACAGACTGATTAGATTCAGTATGTATGTTGGCTTTGTTTTTCTAGGCCTGAATTTTTCACATTTCAATTAATTGTAGGTTAAGTAGCAGGCAGATTCTTCACTGGGATTCAAATGTGATAAAGTTGCTTCTTATTTTTAAGAAGGCCGTTGCAATCCTGCATTTATTTTACACCTCAGTGCTTGTTTTACCCACAAGCACACACGCCCACACACCACACACACCAACAAACACACAAACACATAATTAGAGCACATTTAACACTCAAATAAAGCTTTACCTACTAATTCATAACTAGGGTATTTTTTTAATAAGTATTGTGTCTTGGTCTCTACTGGGGAAACATTGTTCAATGTGAGTTCTCTGGTTTGTTGCAGGGCAGTGAATGTTCACTTGTTGGCAATGATATAGAAATGGGGAGTAAGAGTTTAAAAGTTTTTACAGTAGGTAGGCAGAGTCAGAGTATGGAATCTAAGAATAAGAAATTGGGGAATTTCCTCTTTGTTTCTTCATTTCAATCTCCTAATAATTCATGTATATTTTCCAAAAGTCTCCCAGAAAACAAGGACTAGGTCAATCCACATATCAGTGAACCATAGCAGAATGCGATTCTGAATTTCATATAAACAGTCATAAAATCCAAAAGACAGGTGCTGGGGTTTTGGCTCAGCACTAGAGTGCTGGCTTCACACTTTCAAAGGTCCTGAGTTGGATCCCCAACACCATGTGTGAAAGGAATGAATGAACCAATGCATGAGTGTATGATGAATGAATTAAAGGTATCAGGAGGAGGAGGAAGAGGAGGAGGAGGAGGAGGAGGAGAAATAGAAGAAGATGATGAGTAATTTGACAGAAGGGAAAAAGGGGAGGAGAGTGAGTTTAAAGTGTGGTTTCCAATTCCCAAACGTTGAATTACAGCAGACGGGATAGAGAGAGAAGATGGGAGGGCAGGAGAGGGGGGATAGTAGAGGCCAGAAAAGGTAGCAGAATACAACAGTTACTAATATGGCATTTTGTAAAAACGTGGATGTGTAAACAATGAAAATGTTTTTCTAGGCCTGAATTTTTCACATTTCAATTAATTGTAGGTTAAGCATCAGGCAGATTCCTCACTGGGCTTCAAATGTGATAAAGTTGCTTCTTATTTTTAAGAAGGCCGTTGCAATCCTGCATTTATTTTACACCTCAGTGCTTGTTTTACACACAAGCACACACGCCCACACACCACACACACCAACAAACACACAAACACATAATTAGAGCACATTTAACACTCAAATAAAGCTTTACCTACTAATTCATAACTAGGGTATTTTTTTAATAAGTATTGTGTCTTGGTCTCTACTGGGGAAACATTGTTCAATGTGAGTTCTCTGGTTTGTTGTAGGGCAGTGAATGTTCACTTGTTGGCAATGATATAGAAATGGGGAGTAAGAGTTTAAAAGTTTTTACAGTAGGTAGGCAGAGTCAGAGTATGGAATCTAAGAATAAGAAATTGGGGAATTTCCTCTTTGTTTCTTCATTTCAATCTCGTAATAATTCATGTATATTTTCCAAAAGTCTCCCAGAAAACAAGGACTAGGTCAATCCACATATCAGTGAACCATAGTAGAATGCGATTCTGTATTTCATATAAACAGTCATAAAATCCAAAAGACAGGTGCTGGGGTTTTGGCTCAGCACTAGAGTGCTGGCTTCACACTTTCAAAGGTCCTGAGTTGGATCCCCAACACCATGTGTGAAAGGAATGAATGAACCAATGCATGAGTGTATGATGAATGAATTAAAGGTATCAGGAGGAGGAGGAAGAGGAGGAGGAGGAGGAGAAATAGAAGAAGATGATGAGTAATTTGACAGAAGGGAAAAAGGGGAGGAGAGTGAGTTTAAAGTGTGGTTTCCAATTCCCAAACGTTGAATTACAGCAGACGGGATAGAGAGAGAAGATGGGAGGGCAGGAGAGGGGGTATAGTAGAGGCCAGAAAAGGTAGCAGAATACAACATTTACTAATATGGCATTTTGTAAAAACGTGGATGTGTAAACAATGTGATTGTGCAATCTGAATATGGGGTCAAAATGGGAGTTCATAACTCACTTGAGTCTAATGTAGGAAATATGGTATCTCAAGAGCTATGTAAGGTTTTAAGCAACCAATATAAAAAAGAGGTCTTCATTTTTCTTTGTAGTTGAGATCTCCTGTTTCCGTGACATGTTTAGTTGTGTTCTCTCCTTTAGTCCTCCCATGCTCTAGTTATTCTGATATGGAAAAACTAGCTGAAATGCCCAACCAGTCTCTAAATCAGTGACACTTTTTCATTAAGCCTAAAGTCACTTTACATTTGCTACAGTCATACTAAATACACTTCTTTGTTGGGAGTTTAAAAGATATTTCCATCAGCTAGATTACAAGTACCTAGAACTCCCATTCTTGTTTATGTAAGAGTGGCTTCATCAGATTAAATGCTGTTCCCTGGAATGACATAAAATAGGAATAATTTACTCGTACGATTCCTACGTAAACCATCTTTATTTACAAAATAGTATCTTAAGGATTATTGTTTCATTGAGCTTCAATTGGGGCCAAAGTATAGTCAATTACTGAAGTAAAAGCAGTTACTTAAAAACTAAAAATGAGAGATAAGTCAAATTACATTTGAAGAGAGAGCAACAGCATGAGGTTTCTTGTTTGGTTCTGGATGTTGAGTAACAGGCTCATTTGCAGGTGGAAGGAACCCTTCAGGGAACTCACTTGTACTTTCAGAATGGGGGTGTAGAGGGCTGAATTCCAGCTCTTGGGGGAAGATTGTGAGGAAAACCCCCTCCCTGCATAGACACTTCGCATTGGAAATGGAGTGGGTGGCGGGTCAGGTGGAACATAATCTCCAGGTTCCCAGACAAGTTTCCTGGGAGAGGTGGAGGAAAAAAAAGGTCCTCTTCTCATGAACTGACTCCTTGGGTCAACTGGAAGCAAGGCACCTCTGACTGGAGGGAAAGGTGCCAACACAGAGCCAGAGCCAGTTGCTTGGTTTTCAGCATGGAGAGGTGAATCAGGCACATCAGAGTCCAAAGGAGGCATATTAGGAATTCTGTGTTCTGCTGGTCCCGATGCTCTACCACAATTTGAGTAAAACCTATCTTGCCTTTGTAGAGGAAGACGTGCATCAGAAGAATATGGTTGGCCTGGCGGAGGGATCATCAGCCTGCTGGCCTGTTCCCCTGGAGGAGAGAGGGGCCCAGTCTGAGAAGGTGCTCTCTGAAAATCAGTGAACTTATGACAGCTGGATTCTCTTCCTTTACTGCTAGTCGCATGGTGCAGAGGATTCTCCAGGGCCCCTTGACCCTCCTCCTCCTCCCACTGGAGTGAAAGGTGAGAGTGTGAGTGGACCACTCTTTTCCAAATGAGGAGGTCTCCTTTCAGATGAAGGGTGACCTATTGGTGAGGGCCCATTTGGAGAAGGCTTTCTGCCCATTGCTGAGTTGGAAACATCCAGTGCATCATAGGAATCTTTTTCTACAAGTTCAAATCTAAGCTCCTTCTCAGTTAATTTTTGTCTGTTGCGTGCATTTTGTTTCCTGAAATAACTGAGGTTTTTTCAGCAATCCGAGCTGCCAACTCACTAGCATGTGCTTCTTTCGCAGAGGAAATAATCTTCCCCAGACAGGAATGAATGGTACTCTGCAATTGTTCTTCAAGATATTGGGCTCTCTTTCTGTAGGTCTCCAGCTCTTTTATTGTATGGCTCATCTTTTCTTCGACTTTGGAAAGTTTCTCCTCTTGCTCCACACGGTAGTTTTCCTCCACTCTTAATTTCCTGTGCAAGGAAATTTCCCAAGGAAAGCCATAAGGAAGATGGACTGGCTTCATGTCTTCGGACAATGCTGCCACAACCCTGGGTGCTTCTTCCAGAACCACCCACTAGTATGGCTGAGAGGCAGCCCTTGGCTCCTCCATCACGCCATCACAGCTTTGGCTCTTGCCACCACAACCACAGCCTGCCCAGGCAGGCCAACACAGGCTGTGGACACTCAGGTGTTTGGTCAGGAACTCCACCCTGCACCAGGCAACGGAGCAGACCACTGTGATCCCCTTCAGGGGCTGGGCGTATGGTGGGTGGTGGGCGTATGGCGGTGGGAGCCATGATCAAAGGCTCCCAGGAGCCTTGTTGTGCTCAACTGCCCATCAGGGGAATCTTGTCCGCTTCCCTACCCAGTGCATCCTCATGTGCCACAGGTTTAGGTCCCTCCCACTCCAGCCAGAGAGAATTCCTCTCCATGCCACCCACCCCTTGATTTGGTTTAGGCCAGGCCAAGGCGGGGTTAGTAGGAAGATTCCATCCAGTCATAATAACATTCAGTTTGATGTCACTCAAATTCTAAAGCTGACTAAACTGTTCAAACAGCTTTTATGGCCTATATTGGTCTTTGTGTCCCTTGCCTTTTGTTTGAGTGACTCAGTCCTTTCCCTGCCCTTGTGCTCTCCCTATTTCCTACCTTCCTTCCTCCCTTCCTGGTTTTTCTCCTTTTCTTCTTCCTTCTTTTCTACCTCCCTCCATCCCTCCAACTTTGCCTTCCTCCCTTCCAACTTTCTCTCTCCCTTCCCTTCCTTCTCTTTTCTTGCAAGTGTTTGGGGTGAAAGTCCATGGCAGGCCAGCCCCAAGCTAGGCAAGGTCACTGCCACTGAGCTACAACATCCCCAGACCTGCTGCCACTTCCTATGCAAGTAATTTGAATTATCTCTAAAGAGAAACTCTCACATGAGTCTACTTTCAAAGTAATTTCAGAAGAGTTGCTAACATGGGCATAAATCAGTCATGACAAGTCATTTTTGAAAAGCACGGCACAGCTAATGTTCCTCAGAAGAAGGAGTTGAGAACTTTAGTTGGTTTTCAGGTCAGCATTTCTAGACTAGTACAAAGCCTCCTAATCCTGATCTCTCCTTAGTCCTATGATTTCTTTAAGTGTCCCCTTTGCTCCTGTTCATGGAGTCATGTGTACAGAAATTATACCTGGTTCTATTGAACTCTACTTAATTCTTTCTCACCTCTGTGCTCCTTTTGTCAAGTCACTCCTCAACACTTACTGTAACCCTTTCAATTTTTTGTCCATTTTCATTTAAAAAACTCTTTCAAAAATTGAACCATTTCGCATGCAGATACAGTCTTCTTGATCTGCTATTAATCCCCCACTACTGACATTGTAAGTTATTGAAATGTACACTTCCAGACCGTTTTCAGATTTTTGATTTCTGTATATCTATCTGTCTATCTATTTACAAACATAACATGGTATTCTGAGAGTATCGTTCTGCTTTTGGAGCTCTACATTGTGTTTTTCAGAAGCAGGCCTATTACACAGAGATGAATCCATGTTACCTAGATTGAGTTCAAACCGGAATGTGCACTCAGATTCCCATTATATTGTTCTACCTACTAATGGACAGTTCAGTTATATCCAGACCTCACCACCTCCCCCATTAAGTAAAACCCTTGTGAAGAGACATGTAGATGCCTTTATGAACATATTGATAATTTTTCATGGCAGTGTTTTCCAAAAACCAGTTAGTAAAATCAATTTATTCCTTTGCAGCCTGAAATTACCTTCATTCCAGTTTACTGGTATAAGAACCGCAGTATATCAGCAACAATTCTCCAATAGTAGTTCAGGCCGAAGTCATTCTAGATAACAATCAGTGCCGGATCCTCCATGTATTTTACACAGCCCATGACAGGGGACATCCGTCCACTCGTTTAGAACAACTGATGTTTTACGCTGGCCATTTAGGTTTATTTAAAGGATTGGTTAGAAAACAGGTGAGACAGACTGATTTGATTCAGTATGTATGTTGGCTTTGTTTTTCTAGGCCTGAATTTTTCACATTTCAATTAATTGTAGGTTAAGTAGCAGGCAGATTCTTCACTGGGCTTCAAATGTGATAAAGTTGCTTCTTATTTTTAAGAAGGCCGTTGCAATCCTGTTTATTTTACACCTCAGTGCTTGTTTTTTACCCACAAGCACACACGCCCACACACCACACACACCAACAAACACACAAACACATAATTAGAGCACATTTAACACTCAAATAAAGCTTTATCTACTAATTCATAACTAGGGTATTTTTTTAATAAGTATTGTGTCTTGGTCTCTACTGGGAAACATTGTTCAATGTGAGTTCTCTGGTTTGTTGCAGGGCAGTGAATGTTCACTTGTTGGCAATGATATAGAAATGGGGAGTAAGAGTTTAAAAAGTTTTTACAGTAGGTAGGCAGAGTCAGAGTATGGAATCTAAGAATAAGAAATTGGGGATTTCCTCTTTGTTTTCTTCATTTCAATCTCCTAATAATTCATGTATATTTTCCAAAAGTCTCCCAGAAAACAAGGACTAGGTCAATCCACATATCAGTGAACCATAGCAGAATGCGATTCTGAATTTCATATAAACAGTCCTAAAATCCAAAAGACAGGTGCTGGGGTTTTGGCTCAGCACTAGAGTGCTGGCTTCACACTTTCAAAGGTCCTGAGTTGGATCCCCAACACCATGTGTGAAAGGAATGAATGAACCAATGCATGAGTGTATGATGAATGAATTAAAGGTATCAGGAGGAGGAGGAAGAGGAGGAGGAGGAGGAGGAGGAGGAGAAATAGAAGAAGATGATGAGTAATTTGACAGAAGGGAAAAAGGGGAGGAGAGTGAGTTTAAAGTGTGGTTTCCAATTCCCAAACGTTGAATTACAGCAGACGGGATAGAGAGGGAAGTTGGGAGTGCAGGAGATTGGGGATAGTAGAGGCCAGAAAAGGTAGCAGAATACAACAGTTACTAATATGGCATTTTGTAAAAACGTGGATGTGTAAACAATGAAAATGTTTTTCTAGGCCTGAATTTTTCACATTTCAATTAATTGTAGGTTAAGTAGCAGGCAGATTCTTCACTGGGCTTCAAATGTGATAAAGTTGCTTCTTATTTTTAAGAAGGCCGTTGCAATCCTGCATTTATTTTACACCTCAGTGCTTGTTTTACCCACAAGCACACACGCCCACACACCACACACACCAACAAACACACAAACACATAATTAGAGCACATTTAACACTCAAATAAAGCTTTACCTACTAATTCATAACTAGGGTATTTTTTTAATAAGTATTGTGTCTTGGTCTCTACTGGGGAAACATTGTTCAATGTGAGTTCTCTGGTTTGTTGCAGGGCAGTGAATGTTCACTTGTTGGCAATGATATAGAAATGGGGAGTAAGAGTTTAAAAGTTTTTACAGTAGGTAGGCAGAGTCAGAGTATGGAATCTAAGAATAAGAAATTGGGGAATTTCCTCTTTGTTTCTTCATTTCAATCTCCTAATAATTCATGTATATTTTCCAAAAGTCTCCCAGAAAACAAGGACTATGTCAATCCACATATCAGTGAACCATAGTAGAATGCGATTCTGAATTTCATATAAACAGTCATAAAATCCAAAAGACAGGTGCTGGGGTTTTGGCTCAGCACTAGAGTGCTGGCTTCACACTTTCAAAAGTCCTGAGTTGGATCCCCAACACCATGTGTGAAAGGAATGAATGAACCAATGCATGAGTGTATGATGAATGAATTAAAGGTATCAGGAGGAGGAGGAAGAGGAGGAGGAGGAGGAGAAATAGAAGAAGATGATGAGTAATTTGACAGAAGGGAAAAAGGGGAGGAGAGTGAGTTTAAAGTGTGGTTTCCAATTCCCAAACGTTCAATTACAGCAGACGGGATAGAGAGAGAAGATGGGAGGGCAGGAGAGGGGATATAGTAGAGGCCAGAAAAGGTAGCAGAATACAACAGTTACTAATATGGCATTTTGTAAAAACGTGGATGTGTAAACAATGTGATTGTGCAATCTGAATATGGGGTCAAAATGGGAGTTCATAACTCACTTGAGTCTAATGTAGGAAATATGGTATCTCAAGAGCTATGTAAGGTTTTAAGCAACCAATATAAAAAAGAGGTCTTCATTTTTCTTTGTAGTTGAGATCTCCTGTTTCCGTGACATGTTTAGTTGTGTTCTCTCCTTTAGTCCTCCCATGCTCTAGTTATTCTGATATGGAAAAACTAGCTGAAATGCCCAACCAGTCTCTAAATCAGTGACACTTTTTCATTAAGCCTAAAGTCACTTTACATTTGCTACAGTCATACTAAATACACTTCTTTGTTGGGAGTTTAAAAGATATTTCCATCAGCTAGATTACAAGTACCTAGAACTCCCATTCTTGTTTATGTAAGAGTGGCTTCATCAGATTAAATGCTGTTCTCTGGAATGACATAAAATAGGAATAATTTACTCGTAAGATTCCTACGTAAACCATCTTTATTTACAAAATAGTATCTTAAGGATTATTGTTTCATTGAGCTTCAATTGGAGCCAAAGTATAGTCAATTACTGAAGTAAAAGCAGTTACTTAAAAACTAAAAATGAGAGATAAGTCAAATTACATTTGAAGAGAGAGCAACAGCATGAGGTTTCTTGTTTGGTTCTGGATGTTGAGTAACAGGCTCATTTGCAGGTGGAAGGAACCCTTCAGGGAACTCACTTGTACTTTCAGAATGGGGGTGTAGAGGGCTGAATTCCAGCTCTTGGGGGAAGATTGTGAGGAAAACCCCCTCCCTGCATAGACACTTCGCATTGGAAATGGAGTGGGTGGCGGGTCAGGTGGAACATAATCTCCAGGTTCCCAGACAAGTTTCCTGGGAGAGGTGGAGGAAAAAAAAGGTCTTCTTCTCATGAACTGACTCCTTGGGTCAACTGGAAGCAAGGCACCTCTGACTGGAGGGAAAGGTGCCAACACAGAGCCAGAGCCAGTTGCTTGGTTTTCAGCATGGAGAGGTGAATCAGGCACATCAGAGTCCAAAGGAGGCATATTAGGAATTCTGTGTTCTGCTGGTCCCGATGCTCTACCACAATTTGAGTAAAACCTATCTTGCCTTTGTAGAGGAAGACGTGCATCAGAAGAATATGGTTGGCCTGGCGGAGGGATCATCAGCCTGCTGGCCTGTTCCCCTGGAGGAGAGAGGGGCCCAGTCTGAGAAGGTGCTCTCTGAAAATCAGTGAACTTATGACAGCTGGATTCTCTTCCTTTACTGCTAGTCGCATGGTGCAGAGGATTCTCCAGGGCCCCTTGACCCTCCTCCTCCTCCCACTGGAGTGAAAGGTGAGAGTGTGAGTGGACCACTCTTTTCCAAATGAGGAGGTCTCCTTTCAGATGAAGGGTGACCTATTGGTGAGGGCCCATTTGGAGAAGGCTTTCTGCCCATTGCTGAGTTGGAAACATCCAGTGCATCATAGGGATCTTTTTCTACAAGTTCAAATCTAAGCTCCTTCTCAGTTAATTTTTGTCTGTTGCGTGCATTTTGTTTCCTGAAATAACTGAGGTTTCTTTCAGCAATCCGAGCTGCCAACTCACTAGCATGTGCTTCTTTCTCAGAGGAAATAATCTTCCCCAGACAGGAATGAATGGTACTCTGCAATTGTTCTTCAAGATATTGGGCTCTCTTTCTGTAGGTCTCCAGCTCTTTTATTGTATGGCTCATCTTTCCTTCGACTTTGGAAAGTTTCTCCTCTTGCTCCACATAGTAGTTTTCCTCCACTCTTAATTTCCTGTGCAGTTTCATCATATTTTCTTGATAGCGTTCCATCATGACTTTAAAGTTCTTCTGTAGGGTCTCATTCTCACTTTGCAGCTGTGCATTTTCTGACTGCAAGGATGCCTGTTCAGTCTGCAGACTTTTAAGGTGTTCTGTAAGGTCTTCCGTGGTTTTCTCCACTTCAGATGAGAAAGTACATTTTTGAATTCTTCCTCCTTCCAAGATTTCTAAGGAGGCCTTTAGCTTATCACCATAAACCAGGTTCCTCAAAGCTCCTTTGGACTCATCCTCCAAGTGAGCACCAATTTCGGGTTCACTCGTCTTTCCCAGTTCCAGGTGACCACCATCCCTTTGGGCTCCCAGGCTTGGAGAAGACCTATCCATCATCTTCAGCAAGCATTCACTCAGAGACTCCATGTGATTTTCTGTGTCCCTTAGAACTTGTTCTCCAGCTACTTTAGAGTCCTCTAATATGATTTTTGCTTTATATTGGACACCTCCTTGTTCCCTCTGTGCTTCAGCTTCTCCTTGTATTGTTGGTCTCTGCGTTTGCGGAAGTAGGGATCCTTCATTCAAAACCTCTTTGATTGCCAGCTTCAGTTCTTCCTCATTCACTTGAAAGAGTCTCCAGTTTGTTTTAGCTTCAGCTATTTGTGATCTGAGGGATTCAGATTCACCTTGGAGGGACTGTATCCTTCTTGATAGATGCGCCATCGTTTCATCCTGTTGACCATGTTGAGCCTTCTGTGCTTTTAGCTCTTCTTCTAGAAAGAGCACTTCAACGCCATGGCTGGATTCGGACCTATGCAGCTTTTTGTCGGTTGCCTCCAGCTGTCGTGCTTCCCTTGAACCCTTCTCAAACCTGCAATCCTTTAAAGGTGATTCTAAGCCTTCATGTTCTTTTTCAACAAGGCTCACTTTTTCAAGAAGTCCACATTTTGCCTCAATAAGTCCAGCAAGATTTAGAGCCAGCCTTTTTTCTCTTCCCACGTAAAGCCTGCTACTAACCGACTGAAAAGCTCTCCAGAAAAGTGAGAGAACAGCGGAAAATCCAAGAGCTGTACACATCACCAACTCCCAAGGAAAGCCATAAGGAAGATGGCCTGGCTTCATGTCTTCGGACAATGCTGCCACAACCCTGGGTGCTTCTTCCAGAACCACCCACTAGTATGGCTGAGAGGCAGCCCTTGGCTCCTCCATCACGCCAACACAGCTTTGGCTCTTGCCACCACAACCACAGCCTGCCCAGGCAGGCCAACACAGGCTGTGGACACTCAGGTGTTTGGTCAGGAACTCCAACCTGCACCAGGCAACGGAGCAGACCACTGTGATCCCCTTCAGGGGCTGGGCGTATGGTGGGTGGTGGGCGTATGGCGGTGGGAGCCATGATCAAAGGCTCCCAGGAGCCTTGTTGTGCTCAACTGCCCATCAGGGCAGTCTTGTCCGCTTCCCTACCCGGTGCATCCTCAAGTGCCACAGGTTTAGGTCCCTCCCACTCCAGCCAGAGAGAATTCCTCTCCATGCCACCCACCCCTTGATTTGGTTTAGGCCAGGCCAAGGCGGGGTTAGTAGGAAGATTCCATCCAGTCATAATAACATTCAGTTTGATGTCACTCAAATTCTAAAGCTGACTAAACTGTTCAAACAGCTTTTATGGCCTATATTGGTCTTTGTGTCCCTTGCCTTTTGTTTGAGTGACTCAGTCCTTTCCCTGCCCTTGTGCTCTCCCTATTTCCTACCTTCCTTCCTCCCTTCCTGGTTTTTCTCCTTTTCTTCTTCCTTCTTTTCTACCTCCCTCCATCCCTCCAACTTTGCCTTCCTCCCTTCCAACTTTCTCTCTCCCTTCCCTTCCTTCTCTTTTCTTGCAAGTGTTTGGGGTGAAAGTCCATGGCAGGCCAGCCCCAAGCTAGGCAAGGTCACTGCCACTGAGCTACAACATCCCCAGACCTGCTGCCACTTCCTATGCAAGTAATTTGAATTATCTCTAAAGAGAAACTCTCACATGAGTCTACTTTCAAAGTAATTTCAGAAGAGTTGCTAACATGGGCATAAATCAGTCATGACAAGTCATTTTTGAAAAGCACGGCACAGCTAATGTTCCTCAGAAGAAGGAGTTGAGAACTTTAGTTGGTTTTCAGGTCAGCATTTCTAGACTAGTACAAACCCTCCTAATCCTGATCTCTCCTTAGTCCTATGATTTCTTTAAGTGTCCCCTTTGCTCCTGTTCATGGAGTCATGTGTACAGAAATTATACCTGGTTCTATTGAACTCTACTTAATTCTTTCTCACCTCTGTGCTCCTTTTGTCAAGTCACTCCTCAACACTTACTGTAACCCTTTCAATTTTTTGTCCATTTTCATTTAAAAAACTCTTTCAAAAATTGAACCATTTCGCATGCAGATACAGTCTTCTTGATTTGCTATTAATCCCCCACTACTGACATTGTAAGTTATTGAAATGTACACTTCCAGACCGTTTTCAGATTTTTGATTTCTGTATATCTATCTGTCTATCTATTTACAAACATAACATGGTATTCTGAGAGTATCGTTCTGCTTTTGGAGCTCTACATTGTGTTTTTCAGAAGCAGGCCTATTACACAGAGATGAATCCATGTTACCTAGATTGAGTTCAAACCGGAATGTGCACTCAGATTCCCATTATATTGTTCTACCTACTAATGGACAGTTCAGTTATATCCAGACCTCACCACCTCCCCCATTAAGTAAAACCCTTGTGAAGAGACATGTAGATGCCTTTATGAACATATTGATAATTTTTCATGGCAGTGTTTTCCAAAAACCAGTTAGTAAAATCAATTTATTCCTTTGCAGCCTGAAATTACCTTCATTCCAGTTTACTGGTATAAGAACCGCAGTATATCAGCAACAATTCTCCAATAGTAGTTCAGGCAGAAGTCATTCTAGATAACAATCAGTGCCGGATCCTCCATGTATTTTACACAGCCCATGACAGGGGACATCCGTCCACTCGTTTAGAACAACTGATGTTTTACGCTGGCCATTTAGGTTTATTTAAAGGATTGGTTAGAAAACAGGTGAGACAGACTGATTAGATTCAGTATGTATGTTGGCTTTGTTTTTCTAGGCCTGAATTTTTCACATTTCAATTAATTGTAGGTTAAGTAGCAGGCAGATTCTTCACTGGGCTTCAAATGTGATAAAGTTGCTTCTTATTTTTAAGAAGGCCGTTGCAATCCTGCATTTATTTTACACCTCAGTGCTTGTTTTACACACAAGCACACACGCACACACACCACACACACCAAGAAACACACAAACACATAATTAGAGCACATTTAACACTCAAATAAAGCTTTACCTACTAATTCATAACTAGGGTATTTTTTTAATAAGTATTGTGTCTTGGTCTCTACTGGGGAAACATTGTTCAATGTGAGTTCTCTGGTTTGTTGCAGGGCAGTGAATGTTCACTTGTTGGCAATGATATAGAAATGGGGAGTAAGAGTTTAAAAGTTTTTACAGTAGGTAGGCAGAGTCAGAGTATGGAATCTAACAATAAGAAATTGGGGAATTTCCTCTTTGTTTCTTCATTTCAATCTCCTAATAATTCATGTATATTTTCCAAAAGTCTCCCAGAAAACAAGGACTAGGTCAATCCACATATCAGTGAACCATAGCAGAATGCGATTCTGAATTTCATATAAACAGTCATAAAATCCAAAAGACAGGTGCTGGGGTTTTGGCTCAGCACTAGAGTGCTGGCTTCACACTTTCAAAGGTCCTGAGTTGGATCCCCAACACCATGTGTGAAAGGAATGAATGAACCAATGCATGAGTGTATGATGAATGAATTAAAGGTATCAGGAGGAGGAGGAAGAGGAGGAGGAGGAGGAGAAATAGAAGAAGATGATGAGTAATTTGACAGAAGGGAAAAAGGGGAGGAGAGTGAGTTTAAAGTGTGGTTTCCAATTCCCAAACGTTCAATTACAGCAGACGGGATAGAGAGAGAAGATGGGAGGGCAGGAGAGGGGATATAGTAGAGGCCAGAAAAGGTAGCAGAATACAACAGTTACTAATATGGCATTTTGTAAAAACGTGGATGTGTAAACAATGTGATTGTGCAATCTGAATATGGGGTCAAAATGGGAGTTCATAACTCACTTGAGTCTAATGTAGGAAATATGGTATCTCAAGAGCTATGTAAGGTTTTAAGCAACCAATATAAAAAAGAGGTCTTCATTTTTCTTTGTAGTTGAGATCTCCTGTTTCCGTGACATGTTTAGTTGTGTTCTCTCCTTTAGTCCTCCCATGCTCTAGTTATTCTGATATGGAAAAACTAGCTGAAATGCCCAACCAGTCTCTAAATCAGTGACACTTTTTCATTAAGCCTAAAGTCACTTTACATTTGCTACAGTCATACTAAATACACTTCTTTGTTGGGAGTTTAAAAGATATTTCCATCAGCTAGATTACAAGTACCTAGAACTCCCATTCTTGTTTATGTAAGAGTGGCTTCATCAGATTAAATGCTGTTCTCTGGAATGACATAAAATAGGAATAATTTACTCGTAAGATTCCTACGTAAACCATCTTTATTTACAAAATAGTATCTTAAGGATTATTGTTTCATTGAGCTTCAATTGGAGCCAAAGTATAGTCAATTACTGAAGTAAAAGCAGTTACTTAAAAACTAAAAATGAGAGATAAGTCAAATTACATTTGAAGAGAGAGCAACAGCATGAGGTTTCTTGTTTGGTTCTGGATGTTGAGTAACAGGCTCATTTGCAGGTGGAAGGAACCCTTCAGGGAACTCACTTGTACTTTCAGAATGGGGGTGTAGAGGGCTGAATTCCAGCTCTTGGGGGAAGATTGTGAGGAAAACCCCCTCCCTGCATAGACACTTCGCATTGGAAATGGAGTGGGTGGCGGGTCAGGTGGAACATAATCTCCAGGTTCCCAGACAAGTTTCCTGGGAGAGGTGGAGGAAAAAAAAGGTCCTCTTCTCATGAACTGACTCCTTGGGTCAACTGGAAGCAAGGCACCTCTGACTGGAGGGAAAGGTGCCAACACAGAGCCAGAGCCAGTTGCTTGGTTTTCAGCATGGAGAGGTGAATCAGGCACATCAGAGTCCAAAGGAGGCATATTAGGAATTCTGTGTTCTGCTGGTCCCGATGCTCTACCACAATTTGAGTAAAACCTATCTTGCCTTTGTAGAGGAAGACGTGCATCAGAAGAATATGGTTGGCCTGGCGGAGGGATCATCAGCCTGCTGGCCTGTTCCCCTGGAGGAGAGAGGGGCCCAGTCTGAGAAGGTGCTCTCTGAAAATCAGTGAACTTATGACAGCTGGATTCTCTTCCTTTACTGCTAGTCGCATGGTGCAGAGGATTCTCCAGGGCCCCTTGACCCTCCTCCTCCTCCCACTGGAGTGAAAGGTGAGAGTGTGAGTGGACCACTCTTTTCCAAATGAGGAGGTCTCCTTTCAGATGAAGGGTGACCTATTGGTGAGGGCCCATTTGGAGAAGGCTTTCTGCCCATTGCTGAGTTGGAAATATCCAGTGCATCATAGGGATCTTTTTCTACAAGTTCAAATCTAAGCTCCTTCTCAGTTAATTTTTGTCTGTTGCGTGCATTTTGTTTCCTGAAATAACTGAGGTTTCTTTCAGCAATCCGAGCTGCCAACTCACTAGCATGTGCTTCTTTCTCAGAGGAAATAATCTTCCCCAGACAGGAATGAATGGTACTCTGCAATTGTTCTTCAAGATATTGGGCTCTCTTTCTGTAGGTCTCCAGCTCTTTTATTGTATGGCTCATCTTTTCTTCGACTTTGGAAAGTTTCTCCTCTTGCTCCACACGGTAGTTTTCCTCCACTCTTAATTTCCTGTGCAGTTTCATCATATTTTCTTGATAGCGTTCCATCATGACTTTAAAGTTCTTCTGTAGGGTCTCATTCTCACTTTGCAGCTGTGCATTTTCTGACTGCAAGGATGCCTGTTCAGTCTGCAGACTTTTAAGGTGTTCTGTATGGTCTTCCGTGGTTTTCTCCACTTCAGATGAGAAAGTACATTTTTGAATTCTTCCTCCTTCCAAGATTTCTAAGGAGGCCTTTAGCTTATCACCATAAACCAAGTTACTCAAAGCTCCTTTGGACTCATCCTCCAAGTGAGCACCAATTTCGGGTTCACTCGTCTTTCCCAGTTCCAGGTGACCACCATCCCTTTGGGCTCCCAGGCTTGGAGAAGACCTATCCATCATCTTCCGCAAGCATACACCCAGAGACTCCATGTGATTTTCTGTGTCCCTTAGAACTTGTTCTCCAGCTACTTTAGAGTCCTCTAATATGATTTTTGCTTTATATTGGACACCTCCTTGTTCCCTCTGTGCTTCAGCTTCTCCTTGTATTGTTGGTCTCTGCGTTTGCGGAAGTAGGGATCCTTCATTCAAAACCTCTTTGATTGCCAGCTTCAGTTCTTCCTCATTCACTTGAAAGAGTCTCCAGTTTGTTTTAGCTTCAGCTATTTGTGATCTGAGGGATTCAGATTCACCTTGGAGGGACTGTATCCTTCTTGATAGGTGCGCCATCGTTTCATCCTGTTGACCATGTTGAGCCTTCTGTGCTTTGAGCTCTTCTTCTAGAAAGAGCACTTCAACGCCATGGCTGGATTCGGACCTATGCAGCTTTTCGTCGGTTGCCTCCAGCTGTCGTGCTTCCCTTGAACACTTCTCAAACCTGCAATCCTTTAAAGGTGATTCTAAGCCTTCATGTTCTTTTTCAACAAGGCTCACTTTTTCAAGAAGTCCACATTTTGCCTCAATAAGTCCAGCAAGATTTAGAGCCAGCCTTTTTTCTCTTCCCACGTAAAGCCTGCTACGAACCGACTGAAAACCTCTCCAGAAAAGTGAGAGAACAGCGGAAAATCCAAGAGCTGTACACATCACCAACTCCCAAGGAAAGCCATAAGGAAGATGGCCTGGCTTCATGTCTTCGGACAATGCTGCCACAACCCTGGGTGCTTCTTCCAGAACCACCCACTAGTATGGCTGAGAGGCAGCCCTTGGCTCCTCCATCACGCCAACACAGCTTTGGCTCTTGCCACCACAACCACAGCCTGCCCAGGCAGGCCAACACTGGCTGTGGACACTCAGGTGTTTGGTCAGGAACTCCAACCTGCACCAGGCAACGGAGCAGACCACTGTGATCCCCTTCAGGGGCTGGGCGTATGGTGGGTGGTGGGCGTATGGCGGTGGGAGCCATGATCAAAGGCTCCCAGGAGCCTTGTTGTGCTCAACTGCCCATCAGGGGAATCTTGTCCGCTTCCCTACCCGGTGCATCCTCAAGTGCCACAGGTTTAGGTCCCTCCCACTCCAGCCAGAGAGAATTCCTCTCCATGCCACCCACCCCTTGATTTGGTTTAGGCCAGGCCAAGGCGGGGTTAGTAGGAAGATTCCATCCAGTCATAATAACATTCAGTTTGATGTCACTCAAATTCTAAAGCTGACTAAACTGTTCAAACAGCTTTTATGGCCTATATTGGTCTTTGTGTCCCTTGCCTTTTGTTTGAGTGACTCAGTCCTTTCCCTGCCCTTGTGCTCTCCCTATTTCCTACCTTCCTTCCTCCCTTCCTGGTTTTTCTCCTTTTCTTCTTCCTTCTTTTCTACCTCCCTCCATCACTCCAACTTTGCCTTCCTCCCTTCCAACTTTCTCTCTCCCTTCCCTTCCTTCTCTTTTCTTGCAAGTGTTTGGGGTGAAAGTCCATGGCAGGCCAGCCCCAAGCTAGGCAAGGTCACTGCCACTGAGCTACAACATCCCCAGACCTGCTGCCACTTCCTATGCAAGTAATTTGAATTATCTCTAAAGAGAAACTCTCACATGAGTCTACTTTCAAAGTAATTTCAGAAGAGTTGCTAACATGGGCATAAATCAGTCATGACAAGTCATTTTTGAAAAGCACGGCACAGCTAATGTTCCTCAGAAGAAGGAGTTGAGAACTTTAGTTGGTTTTCAGGTCAGCATTTCTAGACTAGTACAAACCCTCCTAATCCTGATCTCTCCTTAGTCCTATGATTTCTTTAAGTGTCCCCTTTGCTCCTGTTCATGGAGTCATGTGTACAGAAATTATACCTGGTTCTATTGAACTCTACTTAATTCTTTCTCACCTCTGTGCTCCTTTTGTCAAGTCACTCCTCAACACTTACTGTAACCCTTTCAATTTTTTGTCCATTTTCATTTAAAAAACTCTTTCAAAAATTGAACCATTTCGCATGCAGATACAGTCTTCTTGATCTGCTATTAATCCCCCACTACTGACATTGTAAGTTATTGAAATGTACACTTCCAGACCGTTTTCAGATTTTTGATTTCTGTATATCTATCTGTCTATCTATTTACAAACATAACATGGTATTCTGAGAGTATCGTTCTGCTTTTGGAGCTCTACATTGTGTTTTTCAGAAGCAGGCCTATTACACAGAGATGAATCCATGTTACCTAGATTGAGTTCAAACCGGAATGTGCACTCAGATTCCCATTATATTGTTCTACCTACTAATGGACAGTTCAGTTATATCCAGACCTCACCACCTCCCCCATTAAGTAAAACCCTTGTGAAGAGACATGTAGATGCCTTTATGAACATATTGATAATTTTTCATGGCAGTGTTTTCCAAAAACCAGTTAGTAAAATCAATTTATTCCTTTGCAGCCTGAAATTACCTTCATTAAAGTTTACTGGTATAAGAACCGCAGTATATCAGCAACAATTCTCCAATAGTAGTTCAGGCAGAAGTCATTCTAGATAACAATCAGTGCCGGATCCTCCATGTATTTTACACAGCCCATGACAGGGGACATCCGTCCACTCGTTTAGAACAACTGATGTTTTACGCTGGCCATTTAGGTTTATTTAAAGGATTGGTTAGAAAACAGGTGAGACAGACTGATTAGATTCAGTATGTATGTTGGCTTTGTTTTTCTAGGCCTGAATTTTTCACATTTCAATTAATTGTAGGTTAAGTAGCAGGCAGATTCTTCACTGGGCTTCAAATGTGATAAAGTTGCTTCTTATTTTTAAGAAGGCCGTTGCAATCCTGCATTTATTTCACACCTCAGTGCTTGTTTTACACACAAGCACACACGCCCACACACCACACACACCAACAAACACACAAACACATAATTAGAGCACATTTAACACTCAAATAAAGCTTTACCTACTAATTCATAACTAGAGTATTTTTTTAATAAGTATTGTGTCTTGGTCTCTACTGGGGAAACATTGTTCAATGTGAGTTCTCTGGTTTGTTGCAGGGCAGTGAATGTTCACTTGTTGGCAATGATATAGAAATGGGGAGTAAGAGTTTAAAAGTTTTTACAGTAGGTAGGCAGAGTCAGAGTATGGAATCTAAGAATAAGAAATTGGGGAATTTCCTCTTTGTTTCTTCATTTCAATCTCCTAATAATTCATGTATATTTTCCAAAAGTCTCCCAGAAAACAAGGACTAGGTCAATCCACATATCAGTGAACCATAGCAGAATGCGATTCTGAATTTCATATAAACAGTCATAAAATCCAAAAGACAGGTGCTGGGGTTTTGGCTCAGCACTAGAGTGCTGGCTTCACACTTTCAAAGGTCCTGAGTTGGATCCCCAACACCATGTGTGAAAGGAATGAATGAACCAATGCATGAGTGTATGATGAATGAATTAAAGGTATCAGGAGGAGGAGGAAGAGGAGGAGGAGGAGGAGGAGGAGAAATAGAAGAAGATGATGAGTAATTTGACAGAAGGGAAAAAGGGGAGGAGAGTGAGTTTAAAGTGTGGTTTCCAATTCCCAAACGTTGAATTACAGCAGACGGGATAGAGAGAGAAGATGGGAGGGCAGGAGGGGGGGATAGTAGAGGCCAGAAAAGGTAGCAGAATACAACAGTTACTAATATGGCATTTTGTAAAAACGTGGATGTGTAAACAATGAAAATGTTTTTCTAGGCCTGAATTTTTCACATTTCAATTAATTGTAGGTTAAGCATCAGGCAGATTCCTCACTGGGCTTCAAATGTGATAAAGTTGCTTCTTATTTTTAAGAAGGCCGTTGCAATCCTGCATTTATTTTACACCTCAGTGCTTGTTTTACACACAAGCACACACGCCCACACACCACACACACCAACAAACACACAAACACATAATTAGAGCACATTTAACACTCAAATAAAGCTTTACCTACTAATTCATAACTAGGGTATTTTTTTAATAAGTATTGTGTCTTGGTCTCTACTGGGGAAACATTGTTCAATGTGAGTTCTCTGGTTTGTTGTAGGGCAGTGAATGTTCACTTGTTGGCAATGATATAGAAATGGGGAGTAAGAGTTTAAAAGTTTTTACAGTAGGTAGGCAGAGTCAGAGTATGGAATCTAAGAATAAGAAATTGGGGAATTTCCTCTTTGTTTCTTCATTTCAATCTCCTAATAATTCATGTATATTTTCCAAAAGTCTCCCAGAAAACAAGGACTAGGTCAATCCACATATCAGTGAACCATAGTAGAATGCGATTCTGAATTTCATATAAACCGTCATAAAATCCAAAAGACAGGTGCTGGGGTTTTGGCTCAGCACTAGAGTGCTGGCTTCACACTTTCAAAGGTCCTGAGTTGGATCCCCAACACCATGTGTGAAAGGAATGAATGAACCAATGCATGAGTGTATGATGAATGAATTAAAGGTATCAGGAGGAGGAGGAAGAGGAGGAGGAGGAGGAGAAATAGAAGAAGATGATGAGTAATTTGACAGAAGGGAAAAAGGGGAGGAGAGTGAGTTTAAAGTGTGGTTTCCAATTCCCAAACGTTCAATTACAGCAGACTGGATAGAGAGAGAAGATGGGAGGGCAGGAGAGGGGATATAGTAGAGGCCAGAAAAGGTAGCAGAATACAACAGTTACTAATATGGCATTTTGTAAAAACGTGGATGTGTAAACAATGTGATTGTGCAATCTGAATATGGGGTCAAAATGGGAGTTCATAACTCACTTGAGTCTAATGTAGGAAATATGGTATCTCAAGAGCTATGTAAGGTTTTAAGCAACCAATATAAAAAAGAGGTCTTCATTTTTCTTTGTAGTTGAGATCTCCTGTTTCCGTGACATGTTTAGTTGTGTTCTCTCCTGTAGTCCTCCCATGCTCTAGTTATTCTGATATGGAAAAACTAGCTGAAATGCCCAACCAGTCTCTAAATCAGTGACACTTTTTCATTAAGCCTAAAGTCACTTTACATTTGCTACAGTCATACTAAATACACTTCTTTGTTGGGAGTTTAAAAGATATTTACATCAGCTAGATTACAAGTACCTAGAACTCCCATTCTTGTTTATGTAAGAGTGGCTTCATCAGATTAAATGCTGTTCCTGGAATGACATAAAATAGGAATAATTTACTCGTAAGATTCCTACGTAAACCATCTTTATTTACAAAATAGTATCTTAAGGATTATTGTTTCATTGAGCTTCAATTGGAGCCAAAGTATAGTCAATTACTGAAGTAAAAGCAGTTACTTAAAAACTAAAAATGAGAGATAAGTCAAATTACATTTGAAGAGAGAGCAACAGCATGAGGTTTCTTGTTTGGTTCTGGATGTTGAGTAACAGGCTCATTTGCAGGTGGAAGGAACCCTTCAGGGAACTCACTTGTACTTTCAGAATGGGGGTGTAGAGGGCTGAATTCCAGCTCTTGGGGGAAGATTGTGAGGAAAACCCCCTCCCTGCATAGACACTTCGCATTGGAAATGGAGTGGGTGGCGGGTCAGGTGGAACATAATCTCCAGGTTCCCAGACAAGTTTCCTGGGAGAGGTGGAGGAAAAAAAAGGTCCTCTTCTCATGAACTGACTCCTTGGGTCAACTGGAAGCAAGGCACCTCTGACTGGAGGGAAAGGTGCCAACACAGAGCCAGAGCCAGTTGCTTGGTTTTCAGCATGGAGAGGTGAATCAGGCACATCAGAGTCCAAAGGAGGCATATTAGGAATTCTGTGTTCTGCTGGTCCCGATGCTCTACCACAATTTGAGTAAAACCTATCTTGCCTTTGTAGAGGAAGACGTGCATCAGAAGAATATTTTTGGCCTGGCGGAGGGATCATCAGCCTGCTGGCCTGTTCCCCTGGAGGAGAGAGGGGCCCAGTCTGAGAAGGTGCTCTCTGAAAATCAGTGAACTTATGACAGCTGGATTCTCTTCCTTTACTGCTAGTCGCATGGTGCAGAGGATTCTCCAGGGCCCCTTGACCCTCCTCCTCCTCCCACTGGAGTGAAAGGTGAGAGTGTGAGTGGACCACTCTTTTCCAAATGAGGAGGTCTCCTTTCAGATGAAGGGTGACCTATTGGTGAGGGCCCATTTGGAGAAGGCTTTCTGCCCATTGCTGAGTTGGAAACATCCAGTGCATCATAGGGATCTTTTTCTACAAGTTCAAATCTAAGCTCCTTCTCAGTTAATTTTTGTCTGTTGCGTGCATTTTGTTTCCTGAAATAACTGAGGTTTCTTTCAGCAATCCGAGCTGCCAACTCACTAGCATGTGCTTCTTTCTCAGAGGAAATAATCTTCCCCAGACAGGAATGAATGGTACTCTGCAATTGTTCTTCAAGATATTGGGCTCTCTTTCTGTAGGTCTCCAGCTCTTTTATTGTATGGCTCATCTTTTCTTCGACTTTGGAAAGTTTCTCCTCTTGCTCCACACGGTAGTTTTCCTCCACTCTTAATTTCCTGTGCAGTTTCATCATATTTTCTTGATAGCGTTCCATCATGACTTTAAAGTTCTTCTGTAGGGTCTCATTCTCACTTTGCAGCTGTGCATTTTCTGACTGCAAGGATGCCTGTTCAGTCTGCAGACTTTTAAGGTGTTCTGTAAGGTCTTCCGTGGTTTTCTCCACTTCAGATGAGAAAGTACATTTTTGAATTCTTCCTCCTTCCAAGATTTCTAAGGAGGCCTTTAGCTTATCACCATAAACCAGGTTCCTCAAAGCTCCTTTGGACTCATCCTCCAAGTGAGCACCAATTTCGGGTTCACTCGTCTTTCCCAGTTCCAGGTGACCACCATCCCTTTGGGCTCCCAGGCTTGGAGAAGACCTATCCATCATCTTCAGCAAGCATTCACCCAGAGACTCCATGTGATTTTCTGTGTCCCTTAGAACTTGTTCTCCAGCTACTTTAGAGTCCTCTAATATGATTTTTGCTTTATATTGGACACCTCCTTGTTCCCTCTGTGCTTCAGCTTCTCCTTGTATTGTTGGTCTCTGCGTTTGCGGAAGTAGGGATCCTTCATTCAAAACCTCTTTGATTGCCAGCTTCAGTTCTTCCTCATTCACTTGAAAGAGTCTCCAGTTTGTTTTAGCTTCAGCTATTTGTGATCTGAGGGATTCAGATTCACCTTGGAGGGACTGTATCCTTCTTGATAGGTGCGCCATCGTTTCATCCTGTTGACCATGTTGAGCCTTCTGTGCTTTGAGCTCTTCTTCTAGAAAGAGCACTTCAACGCCATGGCTGGATTCGGACCTATGCAGCTTTTCGTCGGTTGCCTCCAGCTGTCGTGCTTCCCTTGAACCCTTCTCAAACCTGCAATCCTTTAAAGGTGATTCTAAGCCTTCATGTTCTTTTTCAACAAGGCTCACTTTTTCAAGAAGTCCACATTTTGCCTCAATAAGTCCAGCAAGATTTAGAGCCAGCCTTTTTTCTCTTCCCACGTAAAGCCTGCTACGAACCGACTGAAAACCTCTCCAGAAAAGTGAGAGAACAGCGGAAAATCCAAGAGCTGTACACATCACCAACTCCCAAGGAAAGCCATAAGGAAGATGGCCTGGCTTCATGTCTTCGGACAATGCTGCCACAACCCTGGGTGCTTCTTCCAGAACCACCCACTAGTATGGCTGAGAGGCAGCCCTTGGCTCCTCCATCACGCCAACACAGCTTTGGCTCTTGCCACCACAACCACAGCCTGCCCAGGCAGGCCAACACAGGCTGTGGACACTCAGGTGTTTGGTCAGGAACTCCAACCTGCACCAGGCAACGGAGCAGACCACTGTGATCCCCTTCAGGGGCTGGGCGTATGGTGGGTGGTGGGCGTATGGCGGTGGGAGCCATGATCAAAGGCTCCCAGGAGCCTTGTTGTGCTCAACTGCCCATCAGGGGAGTCTTGTCCGCTTCCCTACCCGGTGCATCCTCAAGTGCCACAGGTTTAGGTCCCTCCCACTCCAGCCAGAGAGAATTCCTCTCCATGCCACCCACCCCTTGATTTGGTTTAGGCCAGGCCAAGGCGGGGTTAGTAGGAAGATTCCATCCAGTCATAATAACATTCAGTTTGATGTCACTCAAATTCTAAAGCTGACTAAACTGTTCAAACAGCTTTTATGGCCTATATTGGTCTTTGTGTCCCTTGCCTTTTGTTTGAGTGACTCAGTCCTTTCCCTGCCCTTGTGCTCTCCCTATTTCCTACCTTCCTTCCTCCCTTCCTGGTTTTTCTCCTTTTCTTCTTCCTTCTTTTCTACCTCCCTCCATCCCTCCAACTTTGCCTTCCTCCCTTCCAACTTTCTCTCTCCCTTCCCTTCCTTCTCTTTTCTTGCAAGTGTTTGGGGTGAAAGTCCATGGCAGGCCAGCCCCAAGCTAGGCAAGGTCACTGCCACTGAGCTACAACATCCCCAGACCTGCTGCCACTTCCTATGCAAGTAATTTGAATTATCTCTAAAGAGAAACTCTCACATGAGTCTACTTTCAAAGTAATTTCAGAAGAGTTGCTAACATGGGCATTAATCAGTCATGACAAGTCATTTTTGGAAAGCACGGCACAGCTAATGTTCCTCAGAAGAAGGAGTTGAGAACTTTAGTTGGTTTTCAGGTCAGCATTTCTAGACTAGTACAAACCCTCCTAATCCTGATCTCTCCTTAGTCCTATGATTTCTTTAAGTGTCCCCTTTGCTCCTGTTCATGGAGTCATGTGTACAGAAATTATACCTGGTTCTATTGAACTCTACTTAATTCTTTCTCACCTCTGTGCTCCTTTTGTCAAGTCACTCCTCAACACTTACTGTAACCCTTTCAATTTTTTGTCCATTTTCATTTAAAAAACTCTTTCAAAAATTGAACCATTTCGCATGCAGATACAGTCTTCTTGATCTGCTATTAATCCCCCACTACTGACATTGTAAGTTATTGAAATGTACACTTCCAGACCCTTTTCAGATTTTTGATTTCTGTATATCTATCTGTCTATCTATTTACAAACATAACATGGTATTCTGAGAGTATCGTTCTGCTTTTGGAGCTCTACATTGTGTTTTTCAGAAGCAGGCCTATTACACAGAGATGAATCCATGTTACCTAGATTGAGTTCAAACCGGAATGTGCACTCAGATTCCCATTATATTGTTCTACCTACTAATGGACAGTTCAGTTATATCCAGACCTCACCACCTCCCCCATTAAGTAAAACCCTTGTGAAGAGACATGTAGATGCCTTTATGAACATATTGATAATTTTTCATGGCAGTGTTTTCCAAAAACCAGTTAGTAAAATCAATTTATTACTTTGCAGCCTGAAATTACCTTCATTCCAGTTTACTGGTATAAGAACCGCAGTATATCAGCAACAATTCTCCAATAGTAGTTCAGGCAGAAGTCATTCTAGATAACAATCAGTGCCGGATCCTCCATGTATTTTACACAGCCCATGACAGGGGACATCCGTCCACTCGTTTAGAACAACTGATGTTTTACGCTGGCCATTTAGGTTTATTTAAAGGATTGGTTAGAAAACAGGTGAGACAGACTGATTAGATTCAGTATGTATGTTGGCTTTGTTTTTCTAGGCCTGAATTTTTCACATTTCAATTAATTGTAGGTTAAGTAGCAGGCAGATTCTTCACTGGGCTTCAAATGTGATAAAGTTGCTTCTTATTTTTAAGAAGGCCGTTGCAATCCTGCATTTATTTTACACCTCAGTGCTTGTTTTACACACAAGCACACACGCCCACACACCACACACACCAACAAACACACAAACACATAATTAGAGCACATTTAACACTCAAATAAAGCTTTACCTACTAATTCATAACTAGAGTATTTTTTTAATAAGTATTGTGTCTTGGTCTCTACTGGGGAAACATTGTTCAATGTGAGTTCTCTGGTTTGTTGTAGGGCAGTGAATGTTCACTTGTTGGCAATGATATAGAAATGGGGAGTAAGAGTTTAAAAGTTTTTACAGTAGGTAGGCAGAGTCAGAGTATGGAATCTAAGAATAAGAAATTGGGGAATTTTCTCTTTGTTTCTTCATTTCAATCTCCTAATAATTCATGTATATTTTCCAAAAGTCTCCCAGAAAACAAGGACTAGGTCAATCCACATATCAGTGAACCATAGCAGAATGCGATTCTGAATTTCATATAAACAGTCATAAAATCCAAAAGACAGGTGCTGGGGTTTTGGCTCAGCACTAGAGTGCTGGCTTCACACTTTCAAAGGTCCTGAGTTGGATCCCCAACACCATGTGTGAAAGGAATGAATGAACCAATGCATGAGTGTATGATGAATGAATTAAAGGTATCAGGAGGAGGAGGAAGAGGAGGAGGAGGAGGAGAAATAGAAGAAGATGATGAGTAATTTGACAGAAGGGAAAAAGGGGAGGAGAGTGAGTTTAAAGTGTGGTTTCCAATTCTCAAACGTTCAATTACAGCAGACGGGATAGAGAGAGAAGATGGGAGGGCAGGAGGGGGGATATAGTAGAGGCCAGAAAAGGTAGTAGAATACAACAGTTACTAATATGGCATTTTGTAAAAACGTGGATGTGTAAACAATGTGATTGTGCAATCTGAATATGGGGTCAAAATGGGAGTTCATAACTCACTTGAGTCTAATGTAGGAAATATGGTATCTCAAGAGCTATGTAAGGTTTTAAGCAACCAATATAAAAAAGAGGTCTTCATTTTTCTTTGTAGTTGAGATCTCCTGTTTCCGTGACATGTTTAGTTGTGTTCTCTCCTTTAGTCCTCCCATGCTCTAGTTATTCTGATATGGAAAAACTAGCTGAAATGCCCAACCAGTCTCTAAATCAGTGACACTTTTTCATTAAGCCTAAAGTCACTTTACATTTGCTACAGTCATACTAAATACACTTCTTTGTTGGGAGTTTAAAAGATATTTCCATCAGCTAGATTACAAGTACCTAGAACTCCCATTCTTGTTTATGTAAGAGTGGCTTCATCAGATTAAATGCTGTTCTCTGGAATGACATAAAATAGGAATAATTTACTCGGAAGATTCCTACGTAAACCATCTTTATTTACAAAATAGTATCTTAAGGATTATTGTTTCATTTAGCTTCAATTGGAGCCAAAGTATAGTCAATTACTGATGTAAAAGCAGTTACTTAAAAACTAAAAATGAGAGATAAGTCAAATTACATTTGAAGAGAGAGCAACAGCATGAGGTTTCTTGTTTGGTTCTGGATGTTGAGTAACAGGCTCATTTGCAGGTGGAAGGAACCCTTCAGGGAACTCACTTGTACTTTCAGAATGGGGGTGTAGAGGGCTGAATTCCAGCTCTTGGGGGAAGATTGTGAGGAAAACCCCCTCCCTGCATAGACACTTCGCATTGGAAATGGAGTGGGTGGCGGGTCAGGTGGAACATAATCTCCAGGTTCCCAGACAAGTTTCCTGGGAGAGGTGGAGGAAAAAAAAGGTCCTCTTCTCATGAACTGACTCCTTGGGTCAACTGGAAGCAAGGCTCCTCTGACTGGAGGGAAAGGTGCCAACACAGAGCCAGAGCCAGTTGCTTGGTTTTCAGCATGGAGAGGTGAATCAGGCACATCAGAGTCCAAAGGAGGCATATTAGGAATTCTGTGTTCTGCTGGTCCCGATGCTCTACCACAATTTGAGTAAAACCTATCTTGCCTTTGTAGAGGAAGACGTGCATCAGAAGAATATGGTTGGCCTGGCGGAGGGATCATCAGCCTGCTGGCCTGTTCCCCTGGAGGAGAGAGGGGCCCAGTCTGAGAAGGTGCTCTCTGAAAATCAGTGAACTTATGACAGCTGGATTCTCTTCCTTTACTGCTAGTCGCATGGTGCAGAGGATTCTCCAGGGCCCCTTGACCCTCCTCCTCCTCCCACTGGAGTGAAAGGTGAGAGTGTGAGTGGACCACTCTTTTCCAAATGAGGAGGTCTCCTTTCAGATGAAGGGTGACCTATTGGTGAGGGCCCATTTGGAGAAGGCTTTCTGCCCATTGCTGAGTTGGAAACATCCAGTGCATCATAGGGATCTTTTTCTAAAAGTTCAAATCTACGCTCCTTCTCAGTTAATTTTTGTCTGTTGCGTGCATTTTGTTTCCTGAAATAACTGAGGTTTCTTTCAGCAATCCGAGCTGCCAACTCACTAGCACGTGCTTCTTTCTCAGAGGAAATAATCTTCCCCAGACAGGAATGAATGGTACTCTGCAATTGTTCTTCAAGATATTTGGCTCTCTTTCTGTAGGTCTCCAGCTCTTTTATTGTATGGCTCATCTTTTCTTCGACTTTGCAAAGTATCTCCTCTTGCTCCACATAGTAGTTTTCCTCCACTCTTAATTTGCTGTGCAGTTTCATCATATTTTCTTGATAGCGTTCCATCATGACTTTAAAGTTCTTCTGTAGGGTCTCATTCTCACTTTGCAGCTGTGCATTTTCTGACTGCAAGGATGCCTGTTCAGTCTGCAGACTTTTAAGGTGTTCTGTAAGGTCTTCCGTGGTTTTCTCCACTTCAGATGAGAAAGTACATTTTTGAATTCTTCCTCCTTCCAAGATTTCTAAGGAGGCCTTTAGCTTATCACCATAAACCAGGTTCCTCAAAGCTCCTTTGGACTCATCCTCCAAGTGAGCAGCAATTTCGGGTTCACTCGTCTTTCCCAGTTCCAGGTGACCACCATCCCTTTGGGCTCCCAGGCTTGGAGAAGACCTATCCATCATCTTCAGCAAGCATTCACCCAGAGACTCCATGTGATTTTCTGTGTCCCTTAGAACTTGTTCTCCAGCTACTTTAGAGTCCTCTAATATGATTTTTGCTTTATATTGGACACCTCCTTGTTCCCTCTGTGCTTCAGCTTCTCCTTGTATTGTTGGTCTCTGCGTTTGCGGAAGTAGGGATCCTTCATTCAAAACCTCTTTGATTGCCAGCTTCAGTTCTTCCTCATTCACTTGAAAGAGTCTCCAGTTTGTTTTAGCTTCAGCTATTTGTGATCTGAGGGATTCAGATTCACCTTGGAGGGACTGTATCCTTCTTGATAGGTGCGCCATCATTTCATCCTGTTGACCATGTTGAGATTTCTGTGCTTTGAGCTCTTCTTCTAGAAAGAGCACTTCAACGCCATGGCTGGATTCGGACCTATGCAGCTTTTCGTCGGTTGCCTCCAGCTGTCGTGCTTCCCTTGAACCCTTCTCAAACCTGCAATCCTTTAAAGGTGATTCTAAGCCTTCATGTTCTTTTTCAACAAGGCTCACTTTTTCAAGAAGTCCACATTTTGCCTCAATAAGTCCAGCAAGATTTAGAGCCAGCCTTTTTTCTCTTCCCACGTAAAGCCTGCTACGAACCGACTGAAAACCTCTCCAGAAAAGTGAGAGAACAGCGGAAAATCCAAGAGCTGTACACATCACCAACTCCCAAGGAAAGCCATAAGGAAGATGGCCTGGCTTCATGTCTTCGGACAATGCTGCCACAACCCTGGGTGCTTCTTCCAGAACCACCCACTAGTATGGCTGAGAGGCAGCCCTTGGCTCCTCCATCACGCCAACACAGCTTTGGCTCTTGCCACCACAACCACAGCCTGCCCAGGCAGGCCAACACAGGCTGTGGACACTCAGGTGTTTGGTCAGGAACTCCAACCTGCACCAGGCAACGGAGCAGACCACTGTGATCCCCTTCAGGGGCTGGGCGTATGGTGGGTGGTGGGCGTATGGCGGTGGGAGCCATGATCAAAGGCTCCCAGGAG
The DNA here is from genome assembly GCF_048772815.1 of Callospermophilus lateralis. Taxonomy (NCBI): domain Eukaryota; kingdom Metazoa; phylum Chordata; class Mammalia; order Rodentia; family Sciuridae; genus Callospermophilus; species Callospermophilus lateralis. The sequence goes on along the minus strand of NW_027512678.1, from coordinate 324,804 downwards.
CCTTGTTGTGCTCAACTGCCCATCAGGGGAGTGTGGTCCGCTTCCCTACCCGGTGCATCCTCAAGTGCCACAGGTTTAGGTCCCTCCCACTCCAGCCAGAGAGAATTCCTCTCCATGCCACCCACCCCTTGATTTGGTTTAGGCCAGGCCAAGGCGGGGTTAGTAGGAAGATTCCATCCAGTCATAATAACATTCAGTTTGATGTCACTCAAATTCTAAAGCTGACTAAACTGTTCAAACAGCTTTTATGGCCTATATTGGTCTTTGTGTCCCTTGCCTTTTGTTTGAGTGACTCAGTCCTTTCCCTGCCCTTGTGCTCTCCCTATTTCCTACCTTCCTTCCTCCCTTCCTGGTTTTTCTCCTTTTCTTCTTCCTTCTTTTCTACCTCCCTCCATCCCTCCAACTTTGCCTTCCTCCCTTCCAACTTTCTCTCTCCCTTCCCTTCCTTCTCTTTTCTTGCAAGTGTTTGGGGTGAAAGTCCATGGCAGGCCAGCCCCAAGCTATGCAAGGTCACTGCCACTGAGCTACAACATCCCCAGACCTGCTGCCACTTCCTATGCAAGTAATTTGAATTATCTCTAAAGAGAAACTCTCACATGAGTCTACTTTCAAAGTAATTTCAGAAGAGTTGCTAACATGGGCATAAATCAGTCATGACAAGTCATTTTTGAAAAGCACGGCACAGCTAATGTTCCTCAGAAGAAGGAGTTGAGAACTTTAATTGGTTTTCAGGTCAGCATTTCTAGACTAGTACAAACCCTCCTAATCCTGATCTCTCCTTAGTCCTATGATTTCTTTAAGTGTCCCCTTTGCTCCTGTTCATGGAGTCATGTGTACAGAAATTATACCTGGTTCTATTGAACTCTACTTAATTCTTTCTCACCTCTGTGCTCCTTTTGTCAAGTCACTCCTCAACACTTACTGTAACCCTTTCAATTTTTTGTCCATTTTCATTTAAAAAACTCTTTCAAAAATTGAACCATTTCGCATGCAGATACAGTCTTCTTGATCTGCTATTAATACCCCACTACTGACATTGTAAGTTATTGAAATGTACACTTCCAGACCGTTTTCAGATTTTTGATTTCTGTATATCTATCTGTCTATCTATTTACAAACATAACATGGTATTCTGAGAGTATCGTTCTGCTTTTGGAGCTCTACATTGTGTTTTTCAGAAGCAGGCCTATTACACAGAGATGAATCCATGTTACCTAGATTGAGTTCAAACCGGAATGTGCACTCAGATTCCCATTATATTGTTGTACCTACTAATGGACAGTTCAGTTATATCCAGACCTCACCACCTCCCCCATTAAGTAAAACCCTTGTGAAGAGACATGTAGATGCCTTTATGAACATATTGATAATTTTTCATGGCAGTGTTTTCCAAAAACCAGTTAGTAAAATCAATTTATTCCTTTGCAGCCTGAAATTAACTTCATTCCAGTTTACTGGTATAAGAACCGCAGTATATCAGCAACAATTCTCCAATAGTAGTTCAGGCAGAAGTCACTCTAGATAACAATCAGTGCCGGATCCTCCATGTATTTTACACAGCCCATGACAGGGGACATCCGTCCACTCGTTTAGAACAACTGATGTTTTACGCTGGCCATTTAGGTTTATTTAAAGGATTGGTTAGAAAACAGGTGAGACAGACTGATTAGATTCAGTATGTATGTTGGCTTTGTTTTTCTAGGCCTGAATTTTTCACATTTCAATTAATTGTAGGTTAAGTAGCAGGCAGATTCTTCACTGGGCTTCAAATGTGATAAAGTTGCTTCTTATTTTTAAGAAGGCCGTTGCAATCCTGCATTTATTTTACACCTCAGTGCTTGTTTTACACACAAGCACACACGCCCACACACCACACACACCAACAAACACACAAACACATAATTAGAGCACATTTAACACTCAAATAAAACTTTACCTACTAATTCATAACTAGGGTATTTTTTTAATAAGTATTGTGTCTTGGTCTCTACTGGGGAAACATTGTTCAATGTGAGTTCTCTGGTTTGTTGTAGGGCAGTGAATGTTCACTTGTTGGCAATGATATAGAAATGGGGAGTAAGAGTTTAAAAGTTTTTACAGTAGGTAGGCAGAGTCAGAGTATGGAATCTAAGAATAAGAAATTGGGGAATTTCCTCTTTGTTTCTTCATTTCAATCTCCTAATAATTCATGTATATTTTCCAAAAGTCTCCCAGAAAACAAGGACTAGGTCAATCCAAATATCAGTGAACCATAGCAGAATGCGATTCTGAATTTCATATAAACAGTCATAAAATCCAAAAGACAGGTGCTGGGGTTTTGGCTCAGCACTAGAGTGCTGGCTTCACACTTTCAAAGGTCCTGAGTTGGATCCCCAACACCATGTGTGAAAGGAATGAATGAACCAATGCATGAGTGTATGAAGAATGAATTAAAGGTATCAGGAGGAGGAGGAAGAGGAGAAGGAGGAGGAGGAGGAGAAATAGAAGAAGATGATGAGTAATTTGACAGAAGGGAAAAAGGGGAGGAGAGTGAGTTTAAAGTGTGGTTTCCAATTTTCAAACGTTGAATTACAGCAGACTGGATAGAGAGAGACGATGGGAGGGCAGGAGAGGGGGGATAGTAGAGGCCAGAAAAGGTAGCAGAATACAACAGTTACTAATATGGCATTTTGTAAAAACGTGGATGTGTAAACAATGAAAATGTTTTTCTAGGCCTGAATTTTTCACATTTCAATTAATTGTAGGTTAAGCATCAGGCAGATTCCTCACTGGGCTTCAAATGTGATAAAGTTGCTTCTTATTTTTAAGAAGGCCGTTGCAATCCTGCATTTATTTTACACCTCAGTGCTTGTTTTACACACAAGCACACACGCCCACACACCACACACACCAACAAACACACAAACACATAATTAGAGCACATTTAACACTCAAATAAAGCTTTACCTACTAATTCATAACTAGGGTATTTTTTTAATAAGTATTGTGTCTTGGTCTCTACTGGGGAAACATTGTTCAATGTGAGTTCTCTGGTTTGTTGTAGGGCAGTGAATGTTCACTTGTTGGCAATGATATAGAAATGGGGAGTAAGAGTTTAAAAGTTTTTACAGTAGGTAGGCAGAGTCAGAGTATGGAATCTAAGAATAAGAAATTGGGGAATTTCCTCTTTGTTTCTTCATTTCAATCTCCTAATAATTCATGTATATTTTCCAAAAGTCTCCCAGAAAACAAGGACTAGGTCAATCCACATATCAGTGAACCATAGTAGAATGCGATTCTGAATTTCATATAAACAGTCATAAAATCCAAAAGACAGGTGCTGGGGTTTTGGCTCAGCACTAGAGTGCTGGCTTCACACTTTCAAAGGTCCTGAGTTGGATCCCCAACACCATGTGTGAAAGGAATGAATGAACCAATGCATGAGTGTATGATGAATGAATTAAAGGTATCAGGAGGAGGAGGAAGAGGAGGAGGAGGAGGAGAAATAGAAGAAGATGATGAGTAATTTGACAGAAGGGAAAAAGGGGAGGAGAGTGAGTTTAAAGTGTGGTTTCCAATTCCCAAACGTTCAATTACAGCAGACGGGATAGAGAGAGAAGATGGGAGGGCAGGAGAGGGGATATAGTAGAGGCCAGAAAAGGTAGCAGAATACAACAGTTACTAATATGGCATTTTGTAAAAACGTGGATGTGTAAACAATGTGATTGTGCAATCTGAATATGGGGTCAAAATGGGAGTTCATAACTCACTTGAGTCTAATGTAGGAAATATGGTATCTCAAGAGCTATGTAAGGTTTTAAGCAACCAATATAAAAAAGAGGTCTTCATTTTTCTTTGTAGTTGAGATCTCCTGTTTCCGTGACATGTTTAGTTGTGTTCTCTCCTTTAGTCCTCCCATGCTCTAGTTATTCTGATATGGAAAAACTAGCTGAAATGCCCAACCAGTCTCTAAATCAGTGACACTTTTTCATTAAGCCTAAAGTCACTTTACATTTGCTACAGTCATACTAAATACACTTCTTTGTTGGGAGTTTAAAAGATATTTCCATCAGCTAGATTACAAGTACCTAGAACTCCCATTCTTGTTTATGTAAGAGTGGCTTCATCAGATTAAATGCTGTTCTCTGGAATGACATAAAATAGGAATAATTTACTCGTAAGATTCCTACGTAAACCATCTTTATTTACAAAATAGTATCTTAAGGATTATTGTTTCATTGAGCTTCAATTGGAGCCAAAGTATAGTCAATTACTGAAGTAAAAGCAGTTACTTAAAAACTAAAAATGAGAGATAAGTCAAATTACATTTGAAGAGAGAGCAACAGCATGAGGTTTCTTGTTTGGTTCTGGATGTTGAGTAACAGGCTCATTTGCAGGTGGAAGGAACCCTTCAGGGAACTCACTTGTACTTTCAGAATGGGGGTGTAGAGGGCTGAATTCCAGCTCTTGGGGGAAGATTGTGAGGAAAACCCCCTCCCTGCATAGACACTTCGCATTGGAAATGGAGTGGGTGGCGGTTCAGGTGGAACATAATCTCCAGGTTCCCAGACAAGTTTCCTGGGAGAGGTGGAGGAAAAAAAAGGTCCTCTTCTCATGAACTGACTCCTTGGGTCAACTGGAAGCAAGGCACCTCTGACTGGAGGGAAAGGTGCCAACACAGAGCCAGAGCCAGTTGCTTGGTTTTCAGCATGGAGAGGTGAATCAGGCACATCAGAGTCCAAAGGAGGCATATTAGGAATTCTGTGTTCTGCTGGTCCCGATGCTCTACCACAATTTGAGTAAAACCTATCTTGCCTTTGTAGAAGAAGACGTGCATCAGAAGAATATGGTTGGCCTGGCGGAGGGATCATCAGCCTGCTGGCCTGTTCCCCTGGAGGAGAGAGGGGCCCAGTCTGAGAAGGTGCTCTCTGAAAATCAGTGAACTTATGACAGCTGGATTCTCTTCCTTTACTGCTAGTCGCATGGTGCAGAGGATTCTCCAGGGCCCCTTGACCCTCCTCCTCCTCCCACTGGAGTGAAAGGTGAGAGTGTGAGTGGACCACTCTTTTCCAAATGAGGAGGTCTCCTTTCAGATGAAGGGTGACCTATTGGTGAGGGCCCATTTGGAGAAGGCTTTCTGCCCATTGCTGAGTTGGAAACATCCAGTGCATCATAGGGATCTTTTTCTACAAGTTCAAATCTAAGCTCCTTCTCAGTTAATTTTTGTCTGTTGCGTGCATTTTGTTTCCTGAAATAACTGAGGTTTCTTTCAGCAATCCGAGCTGCCAACTCACTAGCATGTGCTTCTTTCTCAGAGGAAATAATCTTCCCCAGACAGGAATGAATGGTACTCTGCAATTGTTCTTCAAGATATTGGGCTCTCTTTCTGTAGGTCTCCAGCTCTTTTATTGTATGGCTCATCTTTTCTTCGACTTTGGAAAGTTTCTCCTCTTGCTCCACACGGTAGTTTTCCTCCACTCTTAATTTCCTGTGCAGTTTCATCATATTTTCTTGATAGCGTTCCATCATGACTTTAAAGTTCTTCTGTAGGGTCTCATTCTCACTTTGCAGCTGTGCATTTTCTGACTGCAAGGATGCCTGTTCAGTCTGCAGACTTTTAAGGTGTTCTGTAAGGTCTTCCGTGGTTTTCTCCACTTCAGATGAGAAAGTACATTTTTGAATTCTTCCTCCTTCCAAGATTTCTAAGGAGGCCTTTAGCTTATCACCATAAACCAGGTTCCTCAAAGCTCCTTTGGACTCATCCTCCAAGTGAGCACCAATTTCGGGTTCACTCGTCTTTCCCAGTTCCAGGTGACCACCATCCCTTTGGGCTCCCAGGCTTGGAGAAGACCTATCCATCATCTTCAGCAAGCATTCACTCAGAGACTCCATGTGATTTTCTGTGTCCCTTAGAACTTGTTCTCCAGCTACTTTAGAGTCCTCTAATATGATTTTTGCTTTATATTGGACACCTCCTTGTTCCCTCTGTGCTTCAGCTTCTCCTTGTATTGTTGGTCTCTGCGTTTGCGGAAGTAGGGATCCTTCATTCAAAACCTCTTTGATTGCCAGCTTCAGTTCTTCCTCATTCACTTGAAAGAGTCTCCAGTTTGTTTTAGCTTCAGCTATTTGTGATCTGAGGGATTCAGATTCACCTTGGAGGGACTGTATCCTTCTTGATAGGTGCGCCATCGTTTCATCCTGTTGACCATGTTGAGCCTTCTGTGCTTTGAGCTCTTCTTCTAGAAAGAGCACTTCAACGCCATGGCTGGATTCGGACCTATGCAGCTTTTCGTCGGTTGCCTCCAGCTGTCGTGCTTCCCTTGAACCCTTCTCAAACCTGCAATCCTTTAAAGGTGATTCTAAGCCTTCATGTTCTTTTTCAACAAGGCTCACTTTTTCAAGAAGTCCACATTTTGCCTCAATAAGTCCAGCAAGATTTAGAGCCAGCCTTTTTTCTCTTCCCACGTAAAGCCTGCTACGAACCGACTGAAAACCTCTCCAGAAAAGTGAGAGAACAGCGGAAAATCCAAGAGCTGTACACATCACCAACTCCCAAGGAAAGCCATAAGGAAGATGGCCTGGCTTCATGTCTTCGGACAATGCTGCCACAACCCTGGGTGCTTCTTCCAGAACCACCCACTAGTATGGCTGAGAGGCAGCCCTTGGCTCCTCCATCACGCCAACACAGCTTTGGCTCTTGCCACCACAACCACAGCCTGCCCAGGCAGGCCAACACAGGCTGTGGACACTCAGGTGTTTGGTCAGGAACTCCAACCTGCACCAGGCAACGGAGCAGACCACTGTGATCCCCTTCAGGGGCTGGGCGTATGGTGGGTGGTGGGCGTATGGCGGTGGGAGCCATGATCAAAGGCTCCCAGGAGCCTTGTTGTGCTCAACTGCCCATCAGGGGAGTCTTGTCCGCTTCCCTACCCGGTGCATCCTCAAGTGCCACAGGTTTAGGTCCCTCCCACTCCAGCCAGAGAGAATTCCTCTCCATGCCACCCACCCCTTGATTTGGTTTAGGCCAGGCCAAGGCGGGGTTAGTAGGAAGATTCCATCCAGTCATAATAACATTCAGTTTGATGTCACTCAAATTCTAAAGCTGACTAAACTGTTCAAACAGCTTTTATGGCCTATATTGGTCTTTGTGTCCCTTGCCTTTTGTTTGAGTGACTCAGTCCTTTCCCTGCCCTTGTGCTCTCCCTATTTCCTACCTTCCTTCCTCCCTTCCTGGTTTTTCTCCTTTTCTTCTTCCTTCTTTTCTACCTCCCTCCATCCCTCCAACTTTGCCTTCCTCCCTTCCAACTTTCTCTCTCCCTTTCCTTCCTTCTCTTTTCTTGCAAGTGTTTGGGGTGAAAGTCCATGGCAGGCCAGCCCCAAGCTAGGCAAGGTCACTGCCACTGAGCTACAACATCCCCAGACCTGCTGCCACTTCCTATGCAAGTAATTTGAATTATCTCTAAAGAGAAACTCTCACATGAGTCTACTTTCAAAGTAATTTCAGAAGAGTTGCTAACATGGGCATAAATCAGTCATGACAAGTCATTTTTGGAAAGCACGGCACAGCTAATGTTCCTCAGAAGAAGGAGTTGAGAACTTTAGTTGGTTTTCAGGTCAGCATTTCTAGACTAGTACAAACCCTCCTAATCCTGATCTCTCCTTAGTCCTATGATTTCTTTAAGTGTCCCCTTTGCTCCTGTTCATGGAGTCATGTGTACAGAAATTATACCTGGTTCTATTGAACTCTACTTAATTCTTTCTCACCTCTGTGCTCCTTTTGTCAAGTCACTCCTCAACACTTACTGTAACCCTTTCAATTTTTTGTCCATTTTCATTTAAAAAACTCTTTCAAAAATTGAACCATTTCGCATGCAGATACAGTCTTCTTGATCTGCTATTAATCCCCCACTACTGACATTGTAAGTTATTGAAATGTACACTTCCAGACCGTTTTCAGATTTTTGATTTCTGTATATCTATCTGTCTATCTATTTACAAACATAACATGGTATTCTGAGAGTATCGTTCTGCTTTTGGAGCTCTACATTGTGTTTTTCAGAAGCAGGCCTATTACACAGAGATGAATCCATGTTACCTAGATTGAGTTCAAACCGGAATGTGCACTCAGATTCCCATTATATTGTTCTACCTACTAATGGACAGTTCAGTTATTTCCAGACCTCACCACCTCCCCCATTAAGTAAAACCCTTGTGAAGAGACATGTAGATGCCTTTATGAACATATTGATAATTTTTCATGGCAGTGTTTTCCAAAAACCAGTTAGTAAAATCAATTTATTCCTTTGCAGCCTGAAATTAACTTCATTCCAGTTTACTGGTATAAGAACCGCAGTATATCAGCAACAATTCTCCAATAGTAGTTCAGGCAGAAGTCATTCTAGATAACAATCAGTGCCGGATCCTCCATGTATTTTACACAGCCCATGACAGGGGACATCCGTCCACTCGTTTAGAACAACTGATGTTTTACGCTGGCCATTTAGGTTTATTTAAAGGATTGGTTAGAAAACAGGTGAGACAGACTGATTAGATTCAGTATGTATGTTGGCTTTGTTTTTCTAGGCCTGAATTTTTCACATTTCAATTAATTGTAGGTTAAGTAGCAGGCAGATTCTTCACTGGGCTTCAAATGTGATAAAGTTGCTTCTTATTTTTAAGAAGGCCGTTGCAATCCTGCATTTATTTTACACCTCAGTGCTTGTTTTACACACAAGCACACACGCCCACACACCACACACACCAACAAACACACAAACACATAATTAGAGCACATTTAACACTCAAATAAAGCTTTACCTACTAATTCATAACTAGGGTATTTTTTTAATAAGTATTGTGTCTTGGTCTCTACTGGGGAAACATTGTTCAATGTGAGTTCTCTGGTTTGTTGCAGGGCAGTGAATGTTCCCTTGTTGGCAATGATATAGAAATGGGGAGTAAGAGTTTAAAAGTTTTTACAGTAGGTAGGCAGAGTCAGAGTATGGAATCTAAGAATAAGAAATGGGGGAATTTCCTCTTTGTTTCTTCATTTCAATCTCCTAATAATTCATGTATATTTTCCAAAAGTCTCCCAGAAAACAAGGACTAGGTCAATCCACATATCAGTGAACCATAGCAGAATGCGATTCTGAATTTCATATAAACAGTCATAAAATCCAAAAGACAGGTGCTGGGGTTTTGGCTCAGCACTAGAGTGCTGGCTTCACACTTTCAAAGGTCCTGAGTTGGATCCCCAACACCATGTGTGAAAGGAATGAATGAACCAATGCATGAGTGTATGATGAATGAATTAAAGGTATCAGGAGGAGGAGGAAGAGGAGGAGGAGGAGGAGAAATAGAAGAAGATGATGAGTAATTTGACAGAAGGGAAAAAGGGGAGGAGAGTGAGTTTAAAGTGTGGTTTCCAATTCCCAAACGTTCAATTACAGCAGACGGGATAGAGAGAGAAGATGGGAGGGCAGGAGAGGGGATATAGTAGAGGCCAGAAAAGGTAGCAGAATACAACAGTTACTAATATGGCATTTTGTAAAAACGTGGATGTGTAAACAATGTGATTGTGCAATCTGAATATGGGGTCAAAATGGGAGTTCATAACTCACTTGAGTCTAATGTAGGAAATATGGTATCTCAAGAGCTATGTAAGGTTTTAAGCAACCAATATAAAAAAGAGGTCTTCATTTTTCTTTGTAGTTGAGATCTCCTGTTTCCGTGACATGTTTAGTTGTGTTCTCTCCTTTAGTCCTCCCATGCTCTAGTTATTCTGATATGGAAAAACTAGCTGAAATGCCCAACCAGTCTCTAAATCAGTGACACTTTTTCATTAAGCCTAAAGTCACTTTACATTTGCTACAGTCATACTAAATACACTTCTTTGTTGGGAGTTTAAAAGATATTTCCATCAGCTAGATTACAAGTACCTAGAACTCCCATTCTTGTTTATGTAAGAGTGGCTTCATCAGATTCAATGCTGTTCTCTGGAATGACATAAAATAGGAATAATTTACTCGTAAGATTCCTACGTAAACCATCTTTATTTACAAAATAGTATCTTAAGGATTATTGTTTCATTGAGCTTCAATTGGAGCCAAAGTATAGTCAATTACTGAAGTAAAAGCAGTTACTTAAAAACTAAAAATGAGAGATAAGTCAAATTACATTTGAAGAGAGAGCAACAGCATGAGGTTTCTTGTTTGGTTCTGGATGTTGAGTAACAGGCTCATTTGCAGGTGAAAGGAACCCTTCAGGGAACTCACTTGTACTTTCAGAATGGGGGTGTAGAGGGCTGAATTCCAGCTCTTGGGGGAAGATTGTGAGGAAAACCCCCTCCCTGCATAGACACTTCGCATTGGAAATGGAGTGGGTGGCGGGTCAGGTGGAACATAATCTCCAGGTTCCCAGACAAGTTTCCTGGGAGAGGTGGAGGAAAAAAAAGGTCCTCTTCTCATGAACTGACTCCTTGGGTCAACTGGAAGCAAGGCACCTCTGACTGGAGGGAAAGGTGCCAACACAGAGCCAGAGCCAGTTGCTTGGTTTTCAGCATGGAGAGGTGAATCAGGCACATCAGAGTCCAAAGGAGGCATATTAGGAATTCTGTGTTCTGCTGGTCCCGATGCTCTACCACAATTTGAGTAAAACCTATCTTGCCTTTGTAGAGGAAGACGTGCATCAGAAGAATATGGTTGGCCTGGCGGAGGGATCATCAGCCTGCTGGCCTGTTCCCCTGGAGGAGAGAGGGGCCCAGTCTGAGAAGGTGCTCTCTGAAAATCAGTGAACTTATGACAGCTGGATTCTCTTCCTTTACTGCTAGTCGCATGGTGCAGAGGATTCTCCAGGGCCCCTTGACCCTCCTCCTCCTCCCACTGGAGTGAAAGGTGAGAGTGTGAGTGGACCACTCTTTTCCAAATGAGGAGGTCTCCTTTCAGATGAAGGGTGACCTATTGGTGAGGGCCCATTTGGAGAAGGCTTTCTGCCCATTGCTGAGTTGGAAACATCCAGTGCATCATAGGGATCTTTTTCTACAAGTTCAAATCTAAGCTCCTTCTCAGTTAATTTTTGTCTGTTGCGTGCATTTTGTTCCCTGAAATAACTGAGGTTTCTTTCAGCAATCCGAGCTGCCAACTCACTAGCATGTGCTTCTTTCTCAGAGGAAATAATCTTCCCCAGACAGGAATGAAGGGTTCTCTGCAATTGTTCTTCATGATATTGGGCTCTCTTTCTGTAGGTCTCCAGCACTTTTATTGTATGGCTCATCTTTTCTTCGACTTTGGAAAGTTTCTCCTCTTGCTCCACATAGTAGTTTTCCTCCACTCTTAATTTCCTGTGCAGTTTCATCATATTTTCTTGATAGCGTTCCATCATGACTTTAAAGTTCTTCTGTAGGGTCTCATTCTCACTTTGCAGCTGTGCATTTTCTGACTGCAAGGATGCCTGTTCAGTCTGCAGACTTTTAAGGTGTTCTGTAAGGTCTTCCGTGGTTTTCTCCACTTCAGATGAGAAAGTACATTTTTGAATTCTTCCTCCTTCCAAGATTTCTAAGGAGGCCTTTAGCTTATCACCATAAACCAGGTTCCTCAAAGCTCCTTTGGACTCATCCTCCAAGTGAGCACCAATTTCGGGTTCACTCGTCTTTCCCAGTTCCAGGTGACCACCATCCCTTTGGGCTCCCAGGCTTGGAGAAGACCTATCCATCATCTTCAGCAAGCATTCACCCAGAGACTCCATGTGATTTTCTGTGTCCCTTAGAACTTGTTCTCCAGCTACTTTAGAGTCCTCTAATATGATTTTTGCTTTATATTGGACACCTCCTTGTTCCCTCTGTGCTTCAGCTTCTCCTTGTATTGTTGGTCTCTGCGTTTGCGGAAGTAGGGATCCTTCATTCAAAACCTCTTTGATTGCCAGCTTCAGTTCTTCCTCATTCACTTGAAAGAGTCTCCAGTTTGTTTTAGCTTCAGCTATTTGTGATCTGAGGGATTCAGATTCACCTTGGAGGGACTGTATCCTTCTTGATAGGTGCGCCATCGTTTCATCCTCTTGACCCTGTTGAGCCTTCTGTGCTTTGAGCTCTTCTTCTAGAAAGAGCACTTCAACGCCATGGCTGGATTCGGACCTATGCAGCTTTTCGTCGGTTGCCTCCAGCTGTCGTGCTTCCCTTGAACCCTTCTCAAACCTGCAATCCTTTAAAGGTGATTCTAAGCCTTCATGTTCTTTTTCAACAAGGCTCACTTTTTCAAGAAGTCCACATTTTGCCTCAATAAGTCCAGCAAGATTTAGAGCCAGCCTTTTTTCTCTTCCCACGTAAAGCCTGCTACGAACCGACTGAAAACCTCTCCAGAAAAGTGAGAGAACAGCGGAAAATCCAAGAGCTGTACACATCACCAACTCCCAAGGAAAGCCATAAGGAAGATGGCCTGGCTTCATGTCTTCGGACAATGCTGCCACAACCCTGGGTGCTTCTTCCAGAACCACCCACTAGTATGGCTGAGAGGCAGCCCTTGGCTCCTCCATCACGCCAACACAGCTTTGGCTCTTGCCACCACAACCACAGCCTGCCCAGGCAGGCCAACACAGGCTGTGGACACTCAGGTGTTTGGTCAGGAACTCCAACCTGCACCAGGCAACGGAGCAGACCACTATGATCCCCTTCAGGGGCTGGGCGTATGGTGGGTGGTGGGCGTATGGCGGTGGGAGCCATGATCAAAGGCTCCCAGGAGCCTTGTTGTGCTCAAATGCCCATCAGGGCAGTCTTGTCCGCTTCCCTACACGGTGCATCCTCAAGTGCCACAGGTTTAGGTCCCTCCCACTCCAGCCAGAGAGAATTCCTCTCCATGCCACCCACCCCTTGATTTGGTTTAGGCCAGGCCAAGGCGGGGTTAGTAGGAAGATTCCATCCAGTCATAATAACATTCAGTTTGATGTCACTCAAATTCTAAAGCTGACTAAACTGTTCAAACAGCTTTTATGGCCGATATTGGTCTTTGTGTCCCTTGCCTTTTGTTTGAGTGACTCAGTCCTTTCCCTGCCCTTGTGCTCTCCCTATTTCCTACCTTCCTTCCTCCCTTCCTGGATTTTCTCCTTTTCTTCTTCCTTCTTTTCTACCTCCCTCCATCCCTCCAACTTTGCCTTCCTCCCTTCCAACTTTCTCTCTCCCTTCCCTTCCTTCTCTTTTCTTGCAAGTGTTTGGGGTGAAAGTCCATGGCAGGCCAGCCCCAAGCTAGGCAAGGTCACTGCCACTGAGCTACAACATCCCCAGACCTGCTGCCACTTCCTATGCAAGTAATTTGAATTATCTCTAAAGAGAAACTCTCACATGAGTCTACTTTCAAAGTAATTTCAGAAGAGTTGCTAACATGGGCATAAATCAGTCATGACAAGTCATTTTTGAAAAGCACGGCACAGCTAATGTTCCTCAGAAGAAGGAGTTGAGAACTTTAGTTGGTTTTCAGGTCAGCATTTCTAGACTAGTACAAACCCTCCTAATCCTGATCTCTCCTTAGTCCTATGATTTCTTTAAGTGTCCCCTTTGCTCCTGTTCATGGAGTCATGTGTACAGAAATTATACCTGGTTCTATTGAACTCTACTTAATTCTTTCTCACCTCTGTGCTCCTTTTGTCAAGTCACTCCTCAACACTTACTGTAACCCTTTCAATTTTTTGTCCATTTTCATTTAAAAAACTCTTTCAAAAATTGAACCATTTCGCATGCAGATACAGTCTTCTTGATCTGCTATTAATCCCCCACTACTGACATTGTAAGTTATTGAAATGTACACTTCCAGACCGTTTTCAGATTTTTGATTTCTGTATATCTATCTGTCTATCTATTTACAAACATAACATGGTATTCTGAGAGTATCGTTCTGCTTTTGGAGCTCTACATTGTGTTTTTCAGAAGCAGGCCTATTACACAGAGATGAATCCATGTTACCTAGATTGAGTTCAAACCGGAATGTGCACTCAGATTCCCATTATATTGTTCTACCTACTAATGGACAGTTCAGTTATATCCAGACCTCACCACCTCCCCCATTAAGTAAAACCCTTGTGAAGAGACATGTAGATGCCTTTATGAACATATTGATAATTTTTCATGGCAGTGTTTTCCAAAAACCAGTTAGTAAAATCAATTTATTCCTTTGCAGCCTGAAATTACCTTCATTCCAGTTTACTGGTATAAGAACCGCAGTATATCAGCAACAATTCTCCAATAGTAGTTCAGGCAGAAGTCATTCTAGATAACAATCAGTGCCGGATCCTCCATGTATTTTACACAGCCCATGACAGGGGACATCCGTCCACTCGTTTAGAACAACTGATGTTTTACGCTGGCCATTTAGGTTTATTTAAAGGATTGGTTAGAAAACAGGTGAGACAGACTGATTAGATTCAGTATGTATGTTGGCTTTGTTTTTCTAGGCCTGAATTTTTCACATTTCAATTAATTGTAGGTTAAGTAGCAGGCAGATTCTTCACTGGGCTTCAAATGTGATAAAGTTGTTTCTTATTTTTAAGAAGGCCGTTGCAATCCTGCATTTATTTTACACCTCAGTGCTTGTTTTACACACAAGCACACACGCCCACACACCACAAACACCAACAAACACACAAACACATAATTAGAGCACATTTAACACTCAAATAAAGCTTTACCTACTAATTCATAACTAGGGTATTTTTTTAATAAGTATTGTGTCTTGGTCTCTACTGGGGAAACATTGTTCAATGTGAGTTCTCTGGTTTGTTGCAGGGCAGTGAATGTTCACTTGTTGGCAATGATATAGAAATGGGGAGTAAGAGTTTAAAAGTTTTTACAGTAGGTAGGCAGAGTCAGAGTATGGAATCTAACAATAAGAAATTGGGGAATTTCCTCTTTGTTTCTTCATTTCAATCTCCTAATAATTCATGTATATTTTCCAAAAGTCTCCCAGAAAACAAGGACTAGGTCAATCCACATATCAGTGAACCATAGCAGAATGCGATTCTGAATTTCATATAAACAGTCATAAAATCCAAAAGACAGGTGCTGGGGATTTGGCTCAGCACTAGAGTGCTGGCTTCACACTTTCAAAGGTCCTGAGTTGGATCCCCAACACCATGTGTGAAAGGAATGAATGAACCAATGCATGAGTGTATGATGAATGAATTAAAGGTATCAGGAGGAGGAGGAAGAGGAGGAGGAGGAGGAGGAGGAGGAGAAATAGAAGAAGATGATGAGTAATTTGACAGAAGGGAAAAAGGGGAGGAGAGTGAGTTTAAAGTGTGGTTTCCAATTCCCAAACGTTGAATTACAGCAGACGGGATAGAGAGAGAAGATGGGAGGGCAGGAGAGGGGGTATAGTAGAGGCCAGAAAAGGTAGCAGAATACAACAGTTACTAATATGGCATTTTGTAAAAACGTGGATGTGTAAACAATGAAAATGTTTTTCTAGGCCTGAATTTTTCACATTTCAATTAATTGTAGGTTAAGCATCAGGCAGATTCCTCACTGGGCTTCAAATGTGATAAAGTTGCTTCTTATTTTTAAGAAGGCCGTTGCAATCCTGCATTTATTTTACACCTCAGTGCTTGTTTTACACACAAGCACACATGCCCACACACCACACACACCAACAAACACACAAACACATAATTAGAGCACATTTAACACTCAAATAAAGCTTTACCTACTAATTCATAACTAGGGTATTTTTTTAATAAGTATTGTGTCTTGGTCTCTACTGGGGAAACATTGTTCAATGTGAGTTCTCTGGTTTCTTGTAGGGCAGTGAATGTTCACTTTTTGGCAATGATATAGAAATGGGGAGTAAGAGTTTAAAAGTTTTTACAGTAGGTAGGCAGAGTCAGAGTATGGAATCTAAGAATAAGAAATTGGGGAATTTCCTCTTTGTTTCTTCATTTCAATCTCCTAATAATTCATGTATATTTTCCAAAAGTCTCCCAGAAAACAAGGACTAGGTCAATCCACATATCAGTGAACCATAGTAGAATGCGATTCTGAATTTCATATAAACAGTCATAAATCCAAAAGACAGGTGCTGGGGTTTTGGCTCAGCACTAGAGTGCTGGCTTCACACTTTCAAAGGTCCTGAGTTGGATCCCCAACACCATGTGTGAAAGGAATGAATGAACCAATGCATGAGTGTATGATGAATGAATTAAAAGTATCAGGAGGAGGAGGAAGAGGAGGAGGAGGAGGAGAAATAGAAGAAGATGATGAGTAATTTGACAGAAGGGAAAAAGGGGAGGAGAGTGAGTTTAAAGTGTGGTTTCCAATTCCCAAACGTTCAATTACAGCAGACGGGATAGAGAGAGAAGATGGGAGGGCAGGAGAGGGGATATAGTAGAGGCCAGAAAAGGTAGCAGAATACAACAGTTACTAATATGGCATTTTGTAAAAACGTGGATGTGTAAACAATGTGATTGTGCAATCTGAATATGGGGTCAAAATGGGAGTTCATAACTCACTTGAGTCTAATGTAGGAAATATGGTATCTCAAGAGCTATGTAAGGTTTTAAGCAACCAATATAAAAAAGAGGTCTTCATTTTTCTTTGTAGTTGAGATCTCCTGTTTCCGTGACATGTTTAGTTGTGTTCTCTCCTTTAGTCCTCCCATGCTCTAGTTATTCTGATATGGAAAAACTAGCTGAAATGCCCAACCAGTCTCTAAATCAGTGACACTTTTTCATTAAGCCTAAAGTCACTTTACATTTGCTACAGTCATACTAAATACACTTCTTTGTTGGGAGTTTAAAAGATATTTCCATCAGCTAGATTACAAGTACCTAGAACTCCCATTCTTGTTTATGTAAGAGTGGCTTCATCAGATTCAATGCTGTTCTCTGGAATGACATAAAATAGGAATAATTTACTCGTAAGATTCCTACGTAAACCATCTTTATTTACAAAATAGTATCTTAAGGATTATTGTTTCATTGAGCTTCAATTGGAGCCAAAGTATAGTCAATTACTGAAGTAAAAGCAGTTACTTAAAAACTAAAAATGAGAGATAAGTCAAATTACATTTGAAGAGAGAGCAACAGCATGAGGTTTCTTGTTTGATTCTGGATGTTGAGTAACAGGCTCATTTGCAGGTGGAAGGAACCCTTCAGGGAACTCACTTGTACTTTCAGAATGGGGGTGTAGAGGGCTGAATTCCAGCTCTTGGGGGAAGATTGTGAGGAAAACCCCCTCCCTGCATAGACACTTCGCATTTGAAATGGAGTGGGTGGCGGGTCTGGTGGAACATAATCTCCAGGTTCCCAGACAAGTTTCCTGGGAGAGGTGGAGGAAAAAAAAGGTCCTCTTCTCATGAACTGACTCCTTGGGTCAACTGGAAGCAAGGCACCTCTGACTGGAGGGAAAGGTGCCAACACAGAGCCAGAGCCAGTTACTTGGTTTTCAGCATGTAGAGGTGAATCAGGCACATCAGAATCCAAAGGAGGCATATTAGGAATTCTGTGTTCTGCTGGTCCCGATGCTCTACCACAATTTGAGTAAAACCTATCTTGCCTTTGTAGAGGAAGACGTGCATCAGAAGAATATGGTTGGCCTGGCGGAGGGATCATCAGCCTGCTGGCCTGTTCCCCTGGAGGAGAGAGGGGCCCAGTCTGAGAAGGTGCTCTCTGAAAATCAGTGAACTTATGACAGCTGGATTCTCTTCCTTTACTGCTAGTCGCATGGTGCAGAGGATTCTCCAGGGCCCCTTGACCCTCCTCCTCCTCCCACTGGAGTGAAAGGTGAGAGTGTGAGTGGACCACTCTTTTCCAAATGAGGAGGTCTCCTTTCAGATGAAGGGTGACTTATTAGTGAGGGCCCATTTGGAGAAGGCTTTCTGCCCATTGCTGAGTTGGAAACATCCAGTGCATCATAGGGATCTTTTTCTACAAGTTCAAATCTAAGCTCCTTCTCAGTTAATTTTTGTCTGTTGCGTGCATTTTGTTTCCTGAAATAACTGAGGTTTCTTTCAGCAATCCGAGCTGCCAACTCACTAGCATGTGCTTCTTTCTCAGAGGAAATAATCTTCCCCAGACAGGAATGAATGGTACTCTGCAATTGTTCTTCAAGATATTGGGCTCTCTTTCTGTAGGTCTCCAGCTCTTTTATTGTATGGCTCATCTTTTCTTCGACTTTGGAAAGTTTCTCCTCTTGCTCCACATAGTAGTTTTCCTCCACTCTTAATTTCCTGTGCAGTTTCATCATATTTTCTTGATAGCGTTCCATCATGACTTTAAAGTTCTTCTGTAGGGTCTAATTCTCACTTTGCAGCTGTGCATTTTCTGACTGCAAGGATGCCTGTTCAGTCTGCAGACTTTTAAGGTGTTCTGTAAGGTCTTCCGTGGTTTTCTCCACTTCAGATGAGAAAGTACATTTTTGAATTCTTCCTCCTTCCAAGATTTCTAAGGAGGCCTTTAGCTTATCACCATAAACCAGGTTCCTCAAAGCTCCTTTGGACTCATCCTCCAAGTGAGCACCAATTTCGGGTTCACTCGTCTTTCCCAGTCCCAGGTGACCACCATCCCTTTGGGCTCCCAGGCTTGGAGAAGACCTATCCATCATCTTCAGCAAGCATTCACTCAGAGACTCCATGTGATTTTCTGTGTCCCTTAGAACTTGTTCTCCAGCTACTTTATAGTCCTCTAATACGATTTTTGCTTTATATTGGACACCTCCTTGTTCCCTCTGTGCTTCAGCTTCTCCTTGTATTGTTGGTCTCTGCGTTTGCAGAAGTAGGGATCCTTCATTCAAAACCTCTTTGATTGCCAGCTTCAGTTCTTCCTCATTCACTTGAAAGAGTCTCCAGTTTGTTTTAGCTTCAGCTATTTGTGATCTGAGGGATTCAGATTCACCTTGGAGGGACTGTATCCTTCTTGATAGATGCGCCATCGTTTCATCCTGTTGACCATGTTGAGCCTTCTGTGCTTTGAGCTCTTCTTCTAGAAAGAGCACTTCAACGCCATGGCTGGATTCGGACCTATGCAGCTTTTCGTCGGTTGCCTCCAGCTGTCGTGCTTCCCTTGAACCCTTCTCAAACCTGCAATCCTTTAAAGATGATTCTAAGCCTTCATGTTCTTTTTCAACAAGGCTCACTTTTTCAAGAAGTCCACATTTTGCCTCAATAAGTCCAGCAAGATTTAGAGCCAGCCTTTTTTCTCTTCCCACGTAAAGCCTGCTACGAACCGACTGAAAACCTCTCCAGAAAAGTGAGAGAACAGCGGAAAATCCAAGAGCTGTACACATCACCAACTCCCAAGGAAAGCCATAAGGAAGATGGCCTTGGTTCATGTCTTCGGACAATGCTGCCACAACCCTGGGTGCTTCTTCCAGAACCACCCACTAGTATGGCTGAGAGGCAGCCCTTGGCTCCTCCATCACGCCAACACAGCTTTGGCTCTTGCCACCACAACCACAGCCTGCCCAGGCAGGCCAACACAGGCTGTGGACACTCAGGTGTTTGGTCAGGAACTCCAACCTGTACCAGGCAACGGAGCAGACCACTGTGATCCCCTTCAGGGGCTGGGCGTATGGTGGGTGGTGGGCGTATGGCGGTGGGAGCCATGATCAAAGGCTCCCAGGAGCCTTGTTGTGCTCAATTGCCCATCAGGGGAGTCTTGTCCGCTTCCCTACCCGGTGCATCCTCAAGTGCCACAGGTTTAGGTCCCTCCCACTCCAGCCAGAGAGAATTCCTCTCCATGCCACCCACCCCTTGATTTGGTTTAGGCCAGGCCAAGGCGGGGTTAGTAGGAAGATTCCATCCAGTCATAATAACATTCAGTTTGATGTCACTCAAATTCTAAAGCTGACTAAACTGTTCAAACAGCTTTTATGGCCTATATTGGTCTTTGTGTCCCTTGCCTTTTGTTTGAGTGACTCAGTCCTTTCCCTGCCCTTGTGCTCTCCCTATTTCCTACCTTCCTTCCTCCCTTCCTGGTTTTTCTCCTTTTCTTCTTCCTTCTTTTCTACCTCCCTCCATCCCTCCAACTTTGCCTTCCTCCCTTCCAACTTTCTCTCTCCCTTCCCTTCCTTCTCTTTTCTTGCAAGTGTTTGGGGTGAAAGTCCATGGCAGGCCAGCCCCAAGCTAGGCAAGGTCACTGCCACTGAGCTACAACATCCCCAGACCTGCTGCCACTTCCTATGCAAGTAATTTGAATTATCTCTAAAGAGAAACTCTCACATGAGTCTACTTTCAAAGTAATTTCAGAAGAGTTGCTAACATGGGCATAAATCAGTCATGACAAGTCATTTTTGGAAAGCACGGCACAGCTAATGTTCCTCAGAAGAAGGAGTTGAGAGCTTTAGTTGGTTTTCAGGTCAGCATTTCTAGACTAGTACAAACCCTCCTAATCCTGATCTCTCCTTAGTCCTATGATTTCTTTAAGTGTCCCCTTTGCTCCTGTTCATGGAGTCATGTGTACAGAAATTATACCTGGTTCTATTGAACTCTACTTAATTCTTTCTCACCTCTGTGCTCCTTTTGTCAAGTCACTCCTCAACACTTACTGTAACCCTTTCAATTTTTTGTCCATTTTCATTTAAAAAACTCTTTCAAAAATTGAACCATTTCGCATGCAGATACAGTCTTCTTGATCTGCTATTAATCCCCCACTACTGACATTGTAAGTTATTGAAATGTACACTTCCAGACCGTTTTCAGATTTTTGATTTCTGTATATCTATCTGTCTATCTATTTACAAACATAACATGGTATTCTGAGAGTATCGTTCTGCTTTTGGAGCTCTACATTGTGTTTTTCAGAAGCAGGCCTATTACACAGAGATGAATCCATGTTACCTAGATTGAGTTCAAACCGGAATGTGCACTCAGATTCCCATTATATTGTTCTACCTACTAATGGACAGTTCAGTTATATCCAGACATCACCACCTCCCCCATTAAGTAAAACCCTTGTGAAGAGATATGTAGATGCCTTTATGAACATATTGATAATTTTTCATGGCAGTGTTTTCCAAAAACCAGTTAGTAAAATCAATATATTCCTTTGCAGCCTGAAATTACCTTCATTCCAGTTTACTGGTATAAGAACCGCAGTATATCAGCAACAATTCTCCAATAGTAGTTCAGGCCGAAGTCATTCTAGGTAACAATCAGTGCCGGATCCTCCATGTATTTTACACAGCCCATGACAGGGGACATCCGTCCACTCGTTTAGAACAACTGATGTTTTACGCTGGCCATTTACGTTTATTTAAAGGAGTTTTTAGAAAACAGGTGAGACAGACTGATTAGATTCAGTATGTATGTTGGCTTTGTTTTTCTAGGCCTGAATTTTTCACATTTCAATTAATTGTAGGTTAAGTAGCAGGCAGATTCTTCACTGGGCTTCAAATGTGATAAAGTTGCTTCTTATTTTTAAGAAGGCCGTTGCAATCCTGCATTTATTTTACACCTCAGTGCTTGTTTTACACACAAGCACACACGCCCACACACCACACACACCAACAAACACACAAACACATAATTAGAGCACATTTAACACTCAAATAAAGCTTTACCTACTAATTCATAACTAGGGTATTTTTTTAATAAGTATTGTGTCTTGGTCTCTACTGGGCAAACATTGTTCAATGTGAGTTCTCTGGTTTGTTGCAGGGCAGTGAATGTTCACTTGTTGGCAATGATATAGAAATGGGGAGTAAGAGTTTAAAAGTTTTTACAGTAGGTAGGCAGAGTCAGAGTATGGAATCTAACAATAAGAAATTGGGGAATTTCCTCTTTGTTTCTTCATTTCAATCTCCTAATAATTCATGTATATTTTCCAACAGTCTCCCAGAAAACAAGGACTAGGTCAATCCACATATCAGTGAACCATAGCAGAATGCGATTCTGAATTTCATATAAACAGTCATAAAATCCAAAAGACAGGTGCTGGGGTTTTGGCTCAGCACTAGAGTGCTGGCTTCACACTTTCAAAGGTCCTGAGTTGGATCCCCAACACCATGTGTGAAAGGAATGAATGAACCAATGCATGAGTGTATGATGAATGAATTAAAGGTATCAGGAGGAGGAGGAAGAGGAGGAGGAGGAGGAGAAATAGAAGAAGATGATGAGTAATTTGACAGAAGGAAAAAAGGGGAGGAGAGTGAGTTTAAAGTGTGGTTTCCAATTCCCAAACGTTCAATTACAGCAGACGGGATAGAGAGAGAAGATGGGAGGGCAGGAGAGGGGATATAGTAGAGGCCAGAAAAGGTAGCAGAATACAACAGTTACTAATATGGCATTTTGTAAAAACGTGGATGTGTAAACAATGAAAATGATTTTCTAAGCTTGAATTTTTCACATTTCAATTAATTGTAGGTTAAGCATCAGGCAGATTCCTCACTGGGCTTCAAATGTGATAAAGTTGCTTCTTATTTTTAAGAAGGCCGTTGCAATCCTGCATTTATTTTACACCTCAGTGCTTGTTTTACACACAAGCACACACGCCCACAAACCACACACCCCAACAAACACACAAACACATAATTAGAGCACATTTAACACTCAAATAAAGCTTTACCTACTAATTCATAACTAGGGTATTTTTTTAATAAGTATTGTGTCTTGGTCTCTACTGGGGAAACATTGTTCAATGTGAGTTCTCTGGTTTGTTGTAGGGCAGTGAATGTTCACTTTTTGGCAATGATATAGAAATGGGGAGTAAGAGTTTAAAAGTTTTTACAGTAGGTAGGCAGAGTCAGAGTATGGAATCTAAGAATAAGAAATTGGGGAATTTCCTCTTTGTTTCTTCATTTCAATCTCCTAATAATTCATGTATATTTTCCAAAAGTCTCCCAGAAAACAAGGACTAGGTCAATCCACATATCAGTGAACCATAGTAGAATGCGATTCTGAATTTCATATAAACAGTCATAAAATCCAAAAGACAGGTGCTGGGGTTTTGGCTCAGCACTAGAGTGCTGGCTTCACACTTTCAAAGGTCCTGAGTTGGATCCCCAACACCATGTGTGAAAGGAATGAATGAACCAATGCATGAGTGTATGATGAATGAATTAAAGGTATCAGGAGGAGGAGGAAGAGGAGGAGGAGGAGGAGAAATAGAAGAAGATGATGAGTAATTTGACAGAAGGGAAAAAGGGGAGGAGAGTGAGTTTAAAGTGTGGTTTCCAATTCCCAAACTTTCAATTACAGCAGACGGGATAGAGAGAGAAGATGGGAGGGCAGGAGAGGGGATATAGTAGAGGCCAGAAAAGGTAGCAGAATACAACAGTTACTAATATGGCATTTTGTAAACACGTGGATGTGTAAACAATGTGATTGTGCAATCTGAATATGGGGTCAAAATGGGAGTTCATAACTCACTTGAGTCTAATGTAGGAAATATGGTATCTCAAGAGCTATGTAAGGTTTTAAGCAACCAATATAAAAAAGAGGTCTTCATTTTTCTTTGTAGTTGAGATCTCCTGTTTCCGTGACATGTTTAGTTGTGTTCTCTCCTTTAGTCCTCCCATGCTCTAGTTATTCTGATATGGAAAAACTAGCTGAAATGCCCAACCAGTCTCTAAATCAGTGACACTTTTTCATTAAGCCTAAAGTCACTTTACATTTGCTACAGTCATACTAAATACACTTCTTTGTTGGGAGTTTAAAAGATATTTCCATCAGCTAGATTACAAGTACCTAGAACTCCCATTCTTGTTTATGTAAGAGTGGCTTCATCAGATTAAATGCTGTTCTCTGGAATGACGTAAAATAGGAATAATTTACTCGTAAGATTCCTACGTAAACCATCTTTATTTACAAAATAGTATCTTAAGGATTATTGTTTCATTGAGCTTCAATTGGAGCCAAAGTATAGTCAATTACTGAAGTAAAAGCAGTTACTTAAAAACTAAAAATGAGAGATAAGTCAAATTACATTTGAAGAGAGAGCAACAGCATGAGGTTTCTTGTTTGGTTCTGGATGTTGAGTAACAGGCTCATTTGCAGGTGGAAGGAACCCTTCAGGGAACTCACTTGTACTTTCAGAATGGGGGTGTAGAGGGCTGAATTCCAGCTCTTGGGGGAAGATTGTGAGGAAAACCCCCTCCCTGCATAGACACTTCGCATTGGAAATGGAGTGGGTGGCGGGTCAGGTGGAACATAATCTCCAGGTTCCCAGACAAGTTTCCTGGGAGAGGTGGAGGAAAAAAAAGGTCCTCTTCTCATGAACTGACTCCCTGGGTCAACTGGAAGCAAGGCACCTCTGACTGGAGGGAAAGGTGCCAACACAGAGCCAGAGCCAGTTGCTTGGTTTAAGCATGGAAAGGTGAATCAGGCACATCAGAGTCCAAAGGAGTCATATTAGGAATTCTGTGTTCTGCTGGTCCCAATGCTCTACCACAATTTGAGTAAAACCTATCTTGCCTTTGTAGAGGAAGACGTGCATCAGAAGAATATGGTTGGCCTGGCGGAGGGATCATCAGCCTGTTGGCCTGTTCCCCTGGAGGAGAGAGGGGCCCAGTCTGAGAAGGTGCTCTCTGAAAATCAGTGAACTTATGACAGCTGGATTCTCTTCCTTTACTGCTAGTCGCATGGTGCAGAGGATTCTCCAGGGCCCCTTGACCCTCCTCCTCCTCCCACTGGAGTGAAAGGTGAGAGTGTGAGTGGACCACTCTTTTCCAAATGAGGAGGTCTCCTTTCAGATGAAGGGTGACCTATTGGTGAGGGCCCATTTGGAGAAGGCTTTCTGCCCATTGCTGAGTTGGAAACATCCAGTGCATCATAGGGATCTTTTTCTACAAGTTCAAATCTAAGCTCCTTCTCAGTTAATTTTTGTCTGTTGCGTGCATTTTGTTTCCTGAAATAACTG
>NW_027512677.1:300000-411289 GCF_048772815.1 Callospermophilus lateralis | reverse complement strand
GGGGGTGTCTTGATTAGGAGTGCTAATTTTTTTAGCCAGTGGCCAAGTAGAACAGGGCAACATGAAAATAGGAAGTTTAACTACATTGAACTTTTTTATAGGGACTCTTTTGCTGAAAGTCCTAAAGTCAGCCATGGTGAAGACTTCTGGAGAAGGTCAGTTAAAGACTTTTCTGTGGGCCTGGTACAGAGGGGAAAGACGGAGAAGGTGGGGCTGAGAGCAGCTCAGAGTATCTGAGAATGAGAAAAGAGAGATGTAAAAAAATAATTGGAAAGTGGTTTGGAATTTTCCTAGCAACAAATATTTGAGCAGTAGAACAGGTAGCGCAAAGAAGAAGATGGTTGTGAGTATCCCAAAACACATGTTAGGGACTTTAAATTCTTAGTAAACTGTTTTCAGTGATGACAAAGCAACTTTAAAGGCCATTTTTATTACATCTTGGATATGGGTCTGAGGGCTCTCCTCAGCTGGTTTGAGCTTTGGGTTAGTTGGTAAGAGGACCTGGTGGGACCCGGTGCGGGCACTGACAGGAGAAGAGAGGAGTGAGTGGGTGGAGGGGTACCTCAGTACCTGCTACGTCAGCAAGTGGGCAATGGTCTGAGAACCAGCAGAGATTTGGATTTTTGATCTAATAATTGTAGTGGAGAAATCAGGTTGCTGAGGTGGGAGTGACAGCAGAGACTCTGGAGCAGAAGGCTGAAGGTGAGGATCTATTGGGTAAGCATAGTTCAGGATGTGAGCGAAGAAGGGAAAAGGCCTCTACATAGTGGAATCTCCTTTTACCCTTTTGAGCACCAGCAGATGTTAAAAAGGTCACACAGGATTTGAGGATCTAGAGTCCCCTCTGGTTGCCATCAGTTTTTGTTTTCTAATTCGTAATATGGCCAATGCTGTGTACTGAATTTAATGCGGAGTTTGGGTTCCATCAGGCAGCCCCTGTATGCTCACATCCCCATGACTTACAGAAGAAGTCGGCTTTTCCCCCACATAGCCATGGCTGTTTATGGCTTTGACAGTCGGCCGGGTAAACACAGTAATCTAGGCTAGCCAACCTGCATCTGGCTCGTGTGTCCCTACATCCATAATGTTTGTTTCCATTATCTATGGTAAGGAAGGGATTTAATGGAATTTTAGTGGGATCCTCTTCATCAGGGATATCCCATTAGGAAAGACCTATAGCCAGCTGACAAATGTCTGGGTGGAGAGATGGTCACCAGGTCCCTAAGTGGGCTGTATGCGAGATAGATTATACTTCTTTTCCAGTAGAATTTGTGATCAGCCAACGCTGCTGAACGGGCTGATGAGGGTTAGGACTACTTGTGGCTGAGGGGAGAGTCTATAGGCTTATCCACATGGTGAATATGCAATTTGAAAGTGTTACCAGTCTTTTCCAGTTTCCAGCCAGAGTGTGCACAGGGCGCAGGCTTGAGATGAGAGGCATGGATCCAGGAAGTGATTCCGTCTACCTTTACCACTGCAGATGTTATAAGTACCACCTGGTATGGTCCTTTCCAGTGGGGTTCCAGGGATGACACCTGATATCATCTTATGTAGATGAATCTCTTACTTGATATCGATGTGGAGTCCCCTCGTCCCCAGTTTGGTAGGCAGTGGCCAGCTTTTTCCACAGGTATCACTGAGATCTTTCAAGAGCTTTAAGTCTGTCAAGCAAGGGGGAGTGAAAGGGATCGTTAGGTCTTAGAGTTGGGCTTTGGTCCATTACTGGAGGAGAGGCACCCTAGATATTCACAGGGGGTGTGGTTACTCAAAGAAACAGAGGGCGTATTTCTTGCACGAAACATTGTATAAGGCATGAGCATAGTCCAATCATTTATGCTGGTCTCTAAGCTTAATTTTGTTGAGGTCTCTTTAATGGTTCTATTCATTCTTTCTACCTGTCCTGAACTCTAGGGTCTGTAAGCACAATAAAACTTCCAATGAATCCCCAGGTTCCTGGCTAACCCCTGACTTACTTGGGCCACGAACGCCGGTGCATTATCAGACCGTATTACCTTTGGCAGGCCGTATCTTTGAAAAATGTCTTTCAGGATCTGCTTGACCACCATTTGCACTGTTTCTTTTTTTTTTCTTTTAGTGGGGAAGGCTTCAATCCATCCTAAAAATTTATCTACAAAGACTAGAAGATATTTATGTCCATACCTTGCTGGCTTAATTTCAGTAAAGTCAACTGCCCAGAATTGTCCTGGTCTGGTTCCTCGTAGGTGCTTTCCTGCAGGAAGCTTGGAAGGGTAAGCATTTACCAATTGATGGACTCGACAGGCTTTTTTTACCCATTTAGTTATTTCTTTTTGCTGTGAGTCAGTTAGTGGAAAACTCTGTTCTTGAAACTTCAGAAATACCTGCAGTTTCTTTGAACCAAGGTGAGTGAGTTGATGTGCATTTTCTACTGACATATTTAGAGCTGTGACTATAGGAGTTTTTAGTGAAGGATTTAGAAATTCCACTTGGGGGCCTTCAGGGTTAAAAGTTATTTTGGCCCAGTACTTGGTGAGCAGATCTCTGCCCATCAATGGGGCCAGGCATTCTGTGATTACTAGGAAGGATTGATGGATTTTCCTTTTCCCAGGTCTATGGTCCTCTTAGTTGTCCAAGCCCGATACTTACTGCCATTTGCCCCTTGAACTAGAGACCTTTTATTTGATAGATGGCCCAATGGGGCCTTGAGGGCTGAGTATATTGCCCCTGTATCCACTTCAAAGTTTACTGGGGTCCCCTACACTTCAAAAGTTACCCTGAGCTCCGGGAGGGGATGTTAGCCCCGACTTTTGGAGTCATCCTCAAGAGTCAGAATGGCTGGCAGGAGTGGCTGTCTCTTTCTAGGGAACTCTTTGGCCCAGTGTCCTTTTTTTTTACAGTAGGCACAGTGATCTGAGGCAAGGAGTGGCCTCTGGCGTGGGCCCAGGTATCCCTTCCTGTCTCCCTGTTTCTTAATTTCTGGCCCTTTTGTTGTTGTGACCAGGACCTTAGTCAACGCCTTATTCTGTCTTTTGTTTCTTTTATCCTCACTTTGCTTCATTCTCTTCCTCAGTTTCTCTCTTAAGGTATATTTTCTTGGCTTCTCTGACTAAATCTCTCAAAGTCATATCTTGTAATCCATCTAAGCATTGTAACTTTCTTTTAATATCCAGGGCAGCTTGCCCAATAAAGGCCATCATGACAGATGCCTTTTGATCCTCTGCCTGAGGATCGAAAGGAGTATATCTCCTACTTGCCTCCATAATTCTCTCTAGAAACGTAGAGGGAGATTCATCAGGCCTTTGAATAATCTCTATTACCTTGGCCAAATTAGTTGGTCGCCTAGTGGCCACTTGGATGCCCACTATTAGAA
The DNA here is from genome assembly GCF_048772815.1 of Callospermophilus lateralis. NCBI lineage: Eukaryota > Metazoa > Chordata > Mammalia > Rodentia > Sciuridae > Callospermophilus > Callospermophilus lateralis. The sequence goes on along the minus strand of NW_027512677.1, from coordinate 407,940 downwards.
CCTGGCGATAAGTGGACAGATGCTTTCTAACTTCAATGGTGTTGGTGTCCCAGTTGGGTTGTTTCAAAGGAAAACCAGCTTTGATTAAGTTGGGAAGATGTATCACTCTCCAATCTGGTCGGAGGACATTTTTTTATAGCTTCCAGGAAGATTCTCTTTTGTTCCTCTGTCGTGAAGAGAGTCCCTAGGAATTGTTGACAGTCATCCCAAGTAGGCAAATGTGAAAATATCAATGACTCAACCAGACCTGTGAGCCCTGTGGGGTCCTCGGAAAAAGGGGGATTGTTATATTTCCAGTTATATAGGTCGGAAGAGGAGAAAGGCCAATATTTGTAGGCTTGCATTTTCCCCCCATGGCCTTCGTCAATCAATGGTCTGTAGAGACATAGTGGGAGCATCACAGGAGTTCCAGGGTTTTCAATCATTCACCACCATCAAGTTTCCTTAGCTGGGCTAGCTTCCTCCTGCGGAGGAGGGGCTGTGTGTGCTGCGGGGGAGTTATCTGGAGGGCGCTGGGCCAGCTTATATTCCTCCAGTGGTAGAGAGGCTGAGTCAGCTACAGGGGAATCACTTAGAGGGTGTTGGTGGTTGTGGGACGAAGGCAGGGTATAATAAGGGGGAAGAGAGTCCAGAAGAGTCAAATCTTTTGACTCAGGGATTACAAAGGGTGGAGGAGGAGGAGGAGCAGAGGGTTTGAGAGATCATGGGGGAAGAAGTAGGAGCAGGGGAAGGGACAAAGAAAGGCTTCACCCATTGAATTGGAGATTTGCAGAGGTCCAGCAAAGTTAAGATATATGGCTGTTGATCCGGATGGCTATGTGTGCCCGGGTGAAAGACAATATCTCTGACTTCTTAAATTAGTGGGAAGTAGAAAGATCCTTCTAGGGGCCATCCAAATTCAAAGGTGGGCCATTCTGAGGCACAGAGATTCTGAAAGGTCCAGCGTTTAACTAAAAAAGAAAGATTCTGAGCCCTTAAGCGGACTTTGGTCCAGTGATCAAGGGTCAGGGACAGGGGCATTGAAGTGCTGTGTCCCATAATGAAAGATACACAAAGAGTGAATGCAAGACACACGACACAGACAAGACAAGACAATAAAGACATTCAATGGACATCCAAAACTGAGACCAGGACTGAGTAGCCAGCAAAACCCAATGGGCTGGCAATTCCGAATCAGATACAAAATATTACTGAGTCGAAGAGACTATTGTTCCTCGATTTCCCGAGTCTTTGGGAAGTTCCCCAGGGACGTGGCCTGTGGCTCTGTGACACGTCTGTCAGCCACCATCGGAGAGAACTCACGCTCTTCATCGACAGCCATTTTGCCCAGCACTAACCTTAACACTGAAACAAGAAAGAGGTGCCTTACTTAACCCAAGAGGAACCCGTTAGGGTCTTTTGTCCGCCGCTGCCAAAACTCGGTGGAATCTCCATATGTAAAGGTCGGGTGAGCATGGAAGGAAGAGACCACTAACAGACTGTCTTATCCAACAGCAAAGGGTTTATTCTGGGTCCAGCATGCTGGGGCTCAGAGCTCACTTGAATAGAGCAGAGAGCCCTGAGAACAGTTTAAGCAGAACATATATATTTTCCTTGGAGAGGGCAGGGAGGGAAGTATACTGATGGGTCAGGGCGAGTGGTCGGTTTGCATGCAACCGGGTGAGGGAGTACATTCTACACTTTGGCAGTTGGGGACAGCACATTCTGGGAACAAGATTAGCAAACAGTTCTCAAGATTTCAACAGTGTTTTGTTAAGCGTACAGAAAAACAGTAAGTGACAAGTACCTATTTTATTAACCTTTCACTACCGACTATCCTTTTTGACTGGATGTTCTCTTCTACATTCTATGATACAAAGTACAAGCTCCTATGCCATTGTATATCAATTTTTTCAAAGCTAAGTATCCCAATCAAGGGCCCAGTGCCCTTCTGGGCTTCAAATGTTACTTAGATTTCTGTTTTTATACATATATTTCACCTATATATTTTTATACATATTGCAGGTTCCCAATACCATTATTTATTCAGCATAATGATTACTAACCCAAATCAAACATGTTATTAACCCTAACCATACATGGTTCCCTCAATCTAACGTTACAGAAGAGCAGGGACAGAGTTGGTGTTACAATACAGGAATATAGGGAATCTTCCACCTGCTGATAACCTCAAAGGTCCATGCAGATATAATCTCTGGAGAAGATGTAGGCAACTCTGAAGGACCTGAGAGTGCAAAAGTCATCTTCCATGGAAAACAACCTGGTCAGGGTGAAGGGTTCTGTCTGAATCAGCCTCTCCATTCTTAATGTAGAGAAGATGGACCAAATGATACCTGTGTGGAGAGCTGCTCCTGGGTGCCTATGGGTGATATACCATTCTAACTTGTGAAAGGGTCACAGGAAGCAGGGGCAGCCTCCATCTCATGGGAAGCTTGGAAGCAACTCTTAGGACAGATTGGTTGCCAAGGCAGTGAACTCATTCAGTTCCTGACGGAAGTGACCTCACCTCACTTCCTTGGTGATGGAACTCTGTGAACTTGCGATCAAGGAAGCCAGTCAAACATTGACAGCCCCAGTCCCAGTCTCAGTGGTTTTACTTTTTGAATTTCCCAAGGACAGAGTCAGTCTTTCTTGGTACCTATTGATGTTAGGATGGCCAAATGGCAGGAAAACTCTGAAGAGGGGCCTTTCCTGAAAAAACAGGTAGTGGCTCACTGCTGGCTCCTGACAACTTCAGAGACTTGGCAAAGGACACAAAATCTGAGACAGGACAGGCCATTTTGGGGGAACCTAGAATGGCCCACAGTCAGAGGACACTCCAAATAGTCACAACCTACTTGGAGGAAAGAGGTGCCTTTGTGGGTGTGGGTGTGGGTTTGTGGTTTTGGCTCATGTTCTGAGAAGAGGTAGGAAATGAGGTTTGTTTGGTTTGGGGGGAATTGTTTCTAGTAAGTCATTTGACAATGCGAGTGTTTCTGTGTCACTGTATCCCACTGTGTCCGTGATTGTAGATATTAGAAAAGAGAAAGCATCAATGGATGTGTCCTGTCTTTTAGAAAGCTTACCAGCATTCATGCTGCCCAATTTATAAATAGAATGCGGCTTGCCATAATGATGGGCAACACCTACGATCTTCCTAAGTTCCTGTTTTCTTCCAGAAATCTGGTCACTCTCCATAATAGGCTTATGGTTTTGTATCCAAGATATGTACCACCTCCATGCTCTGTGACATGGCCATGTACTGAATAACTGAAGTGAATGGCGAGCATCTCAGAAAACTCACATACCAGTGTGACCTGTAAAGTCTCATTGGAGAAACCCTGCTTTGGGCCTTTTGCTTACCTATTGTTCTGTTTCCCTGAATGTCAGGAAGGTCTTTGCCTAAGGAAAACGCTTTGTGAAGTCTGAAGAAAACCTTTTTCAAATAAAAAAGAATGGGCATCAGCTGTGGCTCTTTGCTTAATTGCTTTGCAAAGAGATGTGTCTGAATCAGCGTCTTGGCCCTGTGTTAGGCTGTAGCTTAGATTCTCAGCAACTGATGGATCTAAAGAAAGATCCCATGTGTGCATCCAAAACCAAAATAGCAAAAGAGCAGTCATTGTGGATGAAGTCTTTCGCCTTCTTCTGTAAGGTTTCTGACATCAATCAAGTGAGAATAGGGATCCTTTAGGTCAAATGAGTTCTTCAATTCCCTGCAGAGGCTAGCACATAGGTGGTTGGGTTTTCTCATGACTCCAATTCACATAAAGAATCTAAACCCCACAGTCAGTAGGTCTCAAATTTGAGAAGTGGATCAGTATTAACGGCAGGCCTATTTGATCACTCCTGGTTCACAGGAAGGGTGTCCAGGTCACTCAGAATTTAGGTAAATGAGGGGCAAGAAAGCGTATTTTGGACACTGTCTTGGGCTGCATTCCTCATGGAAATCTACAGTCAGAGGTTATGATGAGTGTCTATATGGAAGAAGGTGAGGGCCATGTGGGAGTGTTTTGGTATTAATTGTGGTTATTTTTGTGGCAGTTGAAAGGGATGACTGAGTCCACCTGAGTTTGAACTCTGGTGTGATTCCCTTAGAGACTGAGTACAGGAACTGAACTTAGAGAAGTATTGCCATGAATTGAGTTGGGATTTCAGAAGGCCAAGCATGAGAGTCACCCTTGGAAACTGAGATCTAGGCCCAGGGTGGCTCTCCAGAGACCACTGGGAATCTCAGGCTTGATATCACATGATTTTATTCTTAACGACTTGGCAGTCTTAGTTGAGAGTCAAAACACACATGGACGTTACATTGTAGACCTCAATGGGCCTGGATTTATGTGACCCTTTGGCCAATCTTTGGGAAACCTTGCCTGTGAGAGTTCTCCAGAACTTCATTTGAAATGAACTTCCACAACATTTAATGGTCCCTGAATAAATTGAAACCCACATGCTGCCAACTTCATCCTTGAAAAATTGCTAGATAAATACCATGAAATTTTTGAAATTCCCATGACCAGATGGCACTGGAGAAACTTTGGTTGTCCTGTTGCTGAACATGATTATGCAGGACAGTGACTTGATTGACTGAGTTTCATGAAAATGGTGTATAACAGAGATTCCAGGAAGTTGGACCCTGCTGAGTAGTGGGCCTAGTGCAGTGATGGGCAGGTGTGTGATAAAAAAACATCTGTGGTGGGGCCATGTGGATCTGCCATTGGCTTCCAATTGGCTTGTGACTGACATGATGCATCCAGCAGACGCTTCTATGTAAAGGTATCTTGTTATATGGAGAGGTTTCAGGCCAATGTTCAGAATCCGGTTGCTATGGTCAAGGAGGCAAGCTATGTGGAATAGAAGCCTGGTTGGTACATTCTTCTGCAGACCCTGACTCACCACAGGTGACAGAACTCCCTCCAGCACTTTGTCCCAGGTGAATTCCTTGTAATTCGTGAAGCAAATACGAAATTCCCAGTGCAGCAGCAAGCAACACCAGGAAAACTGGAGGATGACCAAATGGCTTCAGAGTCCACAAGAGTAGACTATTAGCCCCCAGTGGCCACAGTTTACCTACAAACAGAAAATTAAATACAGCTTCCTCATGTTTATTGGAAAATAAGAAATCATGTATTCCAGGTCACATAGAAGCATACCCAGATTTGATGGTCTCACTACAAAGGAAGCTGAATCTCCTGACTACAACATATATTTCAAGTGCCCAACCTCAGAGGCAGTTCCTCAAGAAGTCTTTAGTCCAGCAGAGCTCCATGTTTGTGGAGTGTTTACCCTGTCCCTTACTTTTGGAATCTCCTCTACCACCTCCAAGTTTGTGAACTCGTGAGCATATTTGATTCCAGATATGTATTCACAGATTTTCTAACTCTTCTCCTCTAATTGTGTCTAACTTGGGGCCAAGGTAATCTCAAGGCATTGTTATGGATGAGAGTGGGAAGATACTTTTGTAGCATATATTTGCATAAACATTGGAATCATTTTCCAAATTTTCATTCAAAATACTGAATCCCTGACACAAACCCATGCCAACTAGACTCTGACTACTAATTCTAATATGATGGAGAAAATTAACCCAAACAGAATAGAAATACAAGCAGTTCAGAGGAGGAATGGTGTATCATTGGAATTGCCTTTTGCATTATATAGGGTAGGAGTTATAAATCTAGTCAATTTTTTGTTGAAATGGTTCTCCATGTGTTTTTAAAGTTAACAAATATGTGAATTCCTGTCTACCTTTCTCTGTATCCTATTCAGCACATGTATTTTTATATGCACATATAGAATCCTACCTGGTACCACACGTACATTCTTGTGAGGTGGCTGACTTGGCAGACACAAATTGTGAGAAGAGATCATTCCTCCTAAACGCTGTTGAAACTGAAAATTCAAACTATTGATGAGCTTCCTAGTACAATAAAATTATACATGAATCCATGTTCAGTAAAACAAATTTATTTGGATCTGTGGATGACATATATTTCGTGGTGAATTTCAATTGGGATATATTGCTACTTTTTAATGTCTGTTTGTGTGCGTGCTTGTGTGTGTGTGTGTGTGTGTGTGTGTATGTTTATATATATATACACACACACTCTACAGATTTTTCAAAGTATGAAATATATGTGTCTTATTATACACTCCGTAAATTCATTCATATTCATGTATGTGGATTAATAATCAACTTTTCACAAGATTATTCTGAGAAATATTCATCCACCTGAACTACATATTTGATTCCTATTACTGAAAACTAACAGTAAATGGTGCATACAAATCCTAATATTTCTGCAGTAACTGAGACAGTTTTATATCAATGCAAGTAGATTCCTATGGGACGTGATGTGTATTTTGTCATTCATTTTTATTCAATACTGGTACATTTCTTTTTCTTCAGTTAATGCACATGATAGGATATATATTTAATTCACTAGTTCAGAAATTTATAGGCATTTTGTTTTACTTTTCATCACTTCCTAATTCAGAAAACATGTTTTCCACAGGGTTTCATGACTGGTCTTTTTATGAGACTTCTTTCACAAAATGCAAAGGTCACACTCATGTTTGTACCGAAGTCTAAATGGAAAGTGAGTATGGATTACTAAAAACATCTATGTCCAGGTTGCCTAATGCTATCAAATGTCAATTTTATTGGTGACTACATATTTGTTTCTTCCTAAGATTATATATTCAACCTCAACACTGTTGAAAATGCCTGATCCTATCACGTACTTTATACTTTGCCTGATTTCCTAATGTCTCTATTGATATATGGTTTCCTACATACTTTCCAGAGTTCATCAATGTGACTGGCTCTTCACATGTGTTGATATTTACATTCATTCTCTACCCGAAACCCTACTGTTATAGAACGTTTGGTTCAAATCCTATACTCACTCTGCTTTCTAAACCTATGAATATCTTCCTAATTCTACTGACTATCCTTCTGACTGGATGTTCTTTTTGACATTCAATCATCCAAGGTAAAAGGTCCTATGCCATTGTATATCAATTTATCTGAGACATCTGTGCAGAATATAATTCAAAGCTGAGTATTTCAATCAAGGGCCCAATGCACTTCTGGGCGTCAAATCTTACCTAGATTTCTGTGTTCATACTTATATTTCACCTATATATTCTTGTAAATATCGCAGGTTCCCAAAACCATTATTCATTGCACAGAATGATTCCTAAGCCAAATCAAACTTGTTATTAACCCTAAGCATACACTGTTCCATCAATCTATATTTACAGTAGAGCAGGGACAGAGTTGGTCTTACAATACAGGTATGTAGGGGAGCTTCCACCTGCTGAAATCCTCAAAGGTCCATGCAGAAATGATCCCTGGAGAAGACTTAGGCAGCTATGAAGGACCTGAGAGCACAAAATCATCTTCCATGGCAAAAAAACCGGTCAGGATGAAGTATTGTGTCTGAATCAGTCGCTCTGTTCTTAATGTAGAGAAGATGGACAAAACCAGGCCTGTGTGGAGAGCTGTTCCATGGTGCCTGTGGTTGATATACCATTCTAACTTATGACTGAGTCAGAGAAAGTAGGGGCAGCCTCCATCTCATGGGACCCTTGTAAACAACTGTTAGGACAAAGTGGTTGCCAAGGTATTGACCTCATTCAGTTCCTGAAGGAAGTGACCTACCTCACTTCCTTGGTGATGGAACTCTCTGAACTTGGGATCCAGGAAGCCAGCCACCCAGAGCCAGTGCCAGTCCCATTCCCAGTGGGCACACTTGTTTGAATTTTCCAAGGACAGAGTCAGTCTTTCTTGGTACCTCCTGATGTGAGGATGACCAAATGCTAGGAGAACTCTGAAGAGGGGCCTTTCCTGAGGAAGCAGGTAGTGGCTCATTGCTGGCTCCTGACAACTTAACAGAGTTGCCAAAAGGGACCTGATCTGATAAAGGACAGGCCATTTTGGGGGAACATAGTATGGTCCACCAGTCAGAGGACACTCCGGATAGTCACAGACCTTGTTGTGGGAATGAGGTGCCTTAGTGGGTGTGGGTGTGAGTTCGTGGTTTTGTCTCATGTTCTGAGAATAGGTAGCAAAGGTTGTTTGTTTGGTTTGGAGTCGACTGTTTCTAGTAAGTCATTTGAGAAGGCGAGTTTTTCTATGTCTGTGTATCCACTGTGTCCGTGGTTGTAGTTATAAGAAAAGCGAATACATCAATGGAGGTGTCCTGACTAGTAGGAAGCTTCCAGGCATTTATTCTGCCCTTGTTATGAATGGACTGCGGCTTGCCTTATGGATAGACAACACCTACTATCTTCCTAAGTTCCTGTTCACCTCCTGATTTCTGGCCTCTCTCCAGAATAGGCTCATGGTTTTGTGTCCAAGATATGTACCACCTCCAAACTCTGTGACATAGCCATGTACTGGATAGCTGAAGGGAATGGGAACATCTCAGAAACCTCAGAGATCAGTGTAACCAGAAAAGTCTCAGTGGAGAAACCCTGCTTTGGGCAATTTGCTTACCTATGGTTCCCTTGCCCTGAATGTTAGGAATGTCTTTGCCTCAGGCCACCCCTTTGTGGAGCCTGAAGAAAACAGTTTTCAAATTAAAATGAATGGGCATCACCTGTGGCTCTTTGCTTAATTACTTTGGAAAGGGATGTGTCTGAATCAGCCTCTTGGCCCTGTGTGAGGTTGTGGCTTTGATTCTCAGAACCTGATAGATCTAAAGAAAAATCCCATGCGTGCATCCAAAACCAAAATTGCCAAAAGAGCAGTCATTGCTGATGAAGTCTTTCGCCTCCCTCTGTAAGTTTCCTGACCTCTATCAAGTGAGAATAGGGAAGATACACCAAGTCAATTGATGGCTCCTATTGGAAAAATTCTATCACTGATGACAGCATCAGCATAAGTACCCCAACACTGCCACAATTCGCTGCACCAGCAGATAGTTCACAATGCATACAAGTGAGTTCACAATGCATACAAGTGATACATAATCCAGGCAAGTTCTACAAGCAGTTCAGTGATGGCTATTGCAGAATCTGTAGATTGATTTTATCTTTGTCTTCACCTGCACTGGGATGAAGATAGGAATTCTGGCAATAATGGCTAAAGAAAAAATTCTGTAACATTCCTGAAGGCACTAAAAGAAAACAATTTTCTTAACAATTTACGTTATCTTGAAGAGAATAATTAAATATAATGAAAAGGAAAAGTGAAAGTAAACAAACACGTCTGTTAACCTCCTATTTTTTCACATATTAAAACAATCCTGAACAGTTGTTTACCCAATTTAAATTAAACAATTTAATTCACGTGAATAAAAAAAATGGATATATTATTTCATTAGCACTCATCATATGTGATATATGGACATACGCACATTCAAATATATAACACAAAACACAAGTGTGCACACATAATAAATACATACAACATATAATATAATAGTAAAGGCCTTATAACATTTTACATGTGAAATCATCATTGCAATGTTTAAAAACTCTACAGTCAAAAAATAGAACTGATAAGCAAAACATTAACCTAGGTCTGTATGAGCTCAAAAAAACAAAAGAGAACTTCATGATTTGAGAAAGGGCAATAATAAAATAGATATTGAAAAAAGCATCCCTGTTCTGTCGCAGATGTAAGGATAGCCAAACTGGAGTTTTGGATATCAGCTGTTATGGATTTGAGCCAAATCATCTTATTTTGGTCTATCGAAATCGCTTCAGTTAATCTCTCTGGAATCCAAATCGGCTGCTGTTCTCCCTGTGGAAACACATAAACAGACCCCCGACTCCAGGCAATCACTGGGTCGGGATCTTAGTTAATCTCTCTGGAATCCAAATCGGCTGCTGTTCTTCCTGTGGAAACCCACAAACAGACCTCCAACTCCAGAAAATTAATGGGTCAGGACCTTTCCATTGTCCTGTTAGAATATCCTTCCAAAGTACCTCGGGCTTATACACATTTTTTGGACACTTATGCCTTTCTGCCTCACTAAGTCCTGAAAATCCAAATTTAAAAAGTTTAGAGTAAAAAGGGTTATTTTAAGTTTATCTTTGGGGAATTTATATCCCTTCCCAATTCTGTCTTCTTACTTTAATGAGTACATTTTAATAGTGTGATGAGCTCTTTCAACTATGGCTTGTCCCTGTGGATTGTATGGGTTTCCTGATATATGAGTAATGCCAAATGATGAGCAAAATGGTTTAAAAGAGGTAGAAGTATAACCGGGGGCATTATCAGTTTTTAACTGCTTTGGAATGACCACAGTGGCAAAATTTTGTAAGCAATGAGCTATAACATCTTTAGTTTTTTTCCCCCATGAAGGGAGCCCATCAAAAATCCAGAAGAAGTATCAACTGTAACATGCAAATATTTTAATTTTCCAAATTCTGGCAAGTGTGTGACATCCATCTGCCATATATGGTAAGGTATCAATCCTCTACGATTGACTCTAAGATTAAAATGTGGTAAAATGGTCACACAATTTTGACATTGTTTTATTATTTGTCTAGCTTGTTCCTTAGTTATTTTAAAATGCTTTTGTAAAGTATTAGCATTGATAATGAACTTTTTATGAAAATTTATAACTTCTTCTAGTGTACAGAAAATATGTATGTATGTCATGTGTAGTTTTACCTGCTAAATCATTGCCCAAACTAAGGGCTCCAGGCAATCCTGTATGTGCCCAGATATGTCCTATTAAGAATGGATATTTTCTGTCCCAGATTAGACTTTGTATACTGGAAAGGAAAGAGAAAACAGTAGAGGAAGGGGAAATCCTACCAGCATCTTCAAGAGATACTATAGCATTAACTATATACTGACTATTGGAAAATAAATTAAACACAGAATCTTTAAACATCACAAAAGCTTATAATACTGCATTAAGCTCTACCTTTTGAGCTGATTTTTGGGGTGCTAAAAATGTAAAAATTTGATCAGGTGTAACTATTGCTGCTGTACCATTATTTGACCCATCAGTGAATATATTTGGAGCATTCATGATAGGAGTTTTCTTGTAATTTTTGGAAAAATTACAGGAAGCAATGACCCAAAAGACAATAAAAGATTAGATGGTAAGTGGTTATCAAATAAAACATTAGATTTACACATGATTATTGCCCAAGTATTTAACTCATTAGCTAATTCATCAATTTGATTCATAGTGTATGGAGTAATAATTTTATTGGGAGAAATTCCAAACACTCCCTTTGCTGCTTTTATTCCTATGAGTATTAATTGTCCCTCAGCCTCAGGATACCTAGTAATAATAGTGTTAGAAGAATAAGATAAATGTATCCATAATAATGGACCTTCTTGCCAAAATACTCCTGTAGGAATATTTTTTGTTGGTAGTACAATAAATAATAAAGGCATTATTTTATCAAATCTATCCAAATGCATATTTCCCATATATGTTTCAATGATTTTTAATGCCTTTATTGCTTCAGGCGTAAACATTCTGGGTGAATTTGGATCAGATGGACCTTTTAGGATATCAAATATAGGTCCCAACTGTCCTGTTGGTATACCTAGATAAGGCCTTATCCAATTAATGTCTCCTAATAACTTCTGAAAGTCATTAATTGATTTGAGTTGATCTACTCGTATTTGAATTTTTGGTGGACTGACCATGGTTGAGGATAATAGAACTCCTAAATAATTAATTGGAAAATTTAATTGTATTTTATCAATTGATATCCCTAGATTATAATTTTTTAATAAGTTTGTAAGTGTGGCATAACATTCTAGCAATGGGTTTTTAACTTGTGTGCTAATAACACATCATCCATATTGTGAAATATTTGTAGTTCAGGATTTTGATTTCTAAGTGGCTGGATTACTTTGTTAACATAAATATGACAAATAGTTGGGCTGTTAGCCATCCCTTGAGGGAGTACTTTCCACTCATACCTCTGATCAGGACCTTCATGATTCACTGCAGGGATAGTAAATGCAAAACTTGGACTATCCTCAAGAAGAATTTGAAATGAAAAAAAAAAAACAATCTTTAATATGTATAACTAAAACATACCAAGTTTTTGGCAAAGCAGACAATTGAGGAATCCTTGATTGAGCAGGTACCAAAATAACCATCTCATTATTAATGGCTCTTAAATCTTGCAATAATCTCCATTTACCAGATTTCTTTTTGATGACAGAAATGAAAGTATAATGGGGAGATACAGAAGGTAGTATATGTTCTTCCGCTAATTGTTGTTTGACCAGGAACTGGGCTGCTTGTATCTTTTCTTTAGTCAGGGTCCACTGAAGAAGCCATACTGGTCTTTCTGATTTCCAAGTAATTTTTATTGTCTCAGTGGCCCTTTCTGAAAATCCAACCCATGTCTGTCTGTTGCTTGGTCTATTTGTATTGGCGCTGCTATACCTTGTTCTTGTTTTTCTAATCTTTTTCCTTTCCTAAAACCTTCTCTAGCCATAATAGTGTGTACATTTTGATTGATGTTATTTGTTAATGTCAAACCTAATTGATCTAGGACATCTCATCCCAATAAATTTACGGGAAGATTATCCAATACATATGGCTGTATAGTTCCTTCACATTCTTCAGGATCCTTCCAATCCAATACCATTGCACTTCTATGGGGATTAGTTGCCACTCCTAGGTCTCAAAATGTTTGAGTGTATTGTTGTAATGGCCAATGTTTTGGCCATTCTTGATGAGAGACAATGCTAACATCTGCACCTGTATCAAGTAGCCCATTGAATTCGTGTCTTTGAATATTTAGTTTTAGCCTGGGGCGAGAATCTAAATTTAAAGAAAGCATAACCAAATCTACACCTGTGGAGCCTAATCCCTTGGAACCTCTTTCTACAGCACGACTGGAAAATTTATCATGCAGACTGAGTATTATTAGTAACTGTGCTATTCTATCTCCTGGTGAAATTACTGATATGTCCTTTGGAGAACTGGCTATAAATTTTATTTCACCTTCATAATCGGGATCAATTACCCAAGGACTTATCATAAGTCCTTTTAGATTAGAAGAGCTGCGTCCCAATAATAAGCCTACTGTTCCTTTGAGAAGAGGTCCTTTCACCATGTGTGAATGATTTGAACCCCCATCTCTACAGTTAGTACTGATCTGACGGAGGTGCAGATGTCTAACCCTGCGCTCCCTCTGATTTGTCTGATGAGGCGTCTGATGCACAATGTGTCCTGGGCACTACACTGATGGGGTTGCTGGGTTCCTCCAGTGCTCCGTATATTTGTGGTTTTGGGCCCCAGAGCATTGGGCTCCCCTGTCCATTTTTTGGCAATGGAGCCCGGTGCCTTTCTCCATGATATCGTGGATAAACAGCTAGTCCTTGTTCGTTTTTGATAATGAAGTACCCTCTATGGTGGTTTGAGAACGGCATTCATTAGCCCAATGTCTCCCTCTACGGCATCGTGGGCAAATACCCAGTATTCTACTCCTTTGGTACCTATTTTTGTTAAACCCTCTTCCTATGGAGCAATTCCTTTTAAAATGTCCTGTTTGTTCAAAATTGTAGCATGTTCCTGGCCTTGCATCTAAAGCCTGTTTAATGCAGCTGCCACAAATTGCCCTTGTTCATTGATGTCTCTGGCATCTAAAACCTGTTTTACTGCAGCTGCCATGACTTCCTCTTATTCATTAATGTCTTTACATAATTTAATATATGTGTTTAAATCTTCATGTTTCCATGGTCTAGTGATATCTCTGCACCTACGATTCGCTTGGTCATAAGCCAGTTTTTTATTAATGGCATTGCTTGTTCTGTATTCCCCAAAACTCTGGTAGCTGTTTGAATAAGCCTATCTACAAATTCAGTGTAAGATTCATTAGCTCCTTGTATTACCTTAGATAATTGACCTTGTAAACCTCCATGTCCTTGTAAAGTCTTCCATGCCCTAACCGCCTCTGCAGCAATTTGTGCGTATACGCCAGGATCATATGCAATTTGTTGCTGCTGGTCCTCATAAGGTCCCTTTCCTAACAACATATCTAGATTTCTCTGAGGATAACCAGCTTCTGCATTTCACCTAGCCGTCTCCTTGCAAAATTCCTCATTGGCAACCTTCCATAAAAGGTATTGTCCTCCATTTAGCACAGCTTTACACATATTAGCCCAATCTACTGGCATCATATTCAAGTTGTTAATGGATTCGACCAAGCTTACAATGAAGGGTACTTGAGGACCATAGGTTGTTACAGCCCCTTTTAGCTGCTTCACTATTTTGAAATTTAAAGCATGGTGAATTCGCTGCCCTCCTACCTCAAATACAGGGCATGTTAATACTTGAGATCCTGTCTCAGGAACCGAACTATCAACTGCGGGGTTTGGGGGCCTCCTAGCATATGGAGGTGGCCTTGTTATTTGGACATTTACATACTCTGGTGATAGAAAGGTGTTAGTAACAGTCTCCTGTAGAGGAGGCGCTGTTGGTTGGACACTTACGCCCTCTAGTTATTGAAAGTTGTTAGTAGCAGTCTCCTTTTGTAACTTTGCCCCTGATGGCTTTTTCTGACCTAAGCTTTGTTCCTCTATCTTTGTCTGATCTGAAGTCTTTGGACTAAGCAAACCAGATATAAACGTCCTCAATGGCAATGTGCCAACTGTCAGAGTCCCTGGGCTGTTCTTTTCCCCCCTTTTAAATCTTCACCATGATGGTTCCATTATGGTATATTTAACAACTCCTTAAAAATCCATGGGCTACATTTTTGTATTGTATCAACGTATGCCCTGACTGTCCTTGACTTTACTGAGGTGCCTCCTTCCTCTAACAATTTACTTAACACTCTTTCAGTTTGTTTTTTTACTAATTTCTGATCCTGTATTTCTACTATAATACAACCCAACAAGACGATGCCAAACAAAACCGAGACAGAATAAAATAAAAAGGGAACAACAAAAAGTCATTATAGCCTTTATATCCTACTGACATGTGCATCCGTCCTTTCTCCCTATCTGTTCCTCAGAAGTAAATAATTTTTTTCTCAGATGTGAGCGGTTTTTCATCCATCTCACTCATCTCCATGGACAGGCAACAAAAGTGAAGCAAAACAAAAGAGGAATCTTAAAATGGCTACCGATCCTCTCGCCCTTCCCTCAGGGGCTAGCAGTTTACCTTATCACTTACCCTCAGTGGCTCCCCGTGCGAGCTACCAAATGCTGCAGTCTGACTGGGCACGACTCAAGAGCGACTTTTCAAAAGAAACAAAGTTTATTTTTAGAACCACACACGCCAAGCAAAACAGCTCCTTAGGAAAAACCCTCAGAGCCCAACTGCCACCACTGGCTTCCTTGCAAAGTTTCTGTCACACCCACAAGCCTCTCCACCTCCCACAATCCTCCTGCTCTTGAGGCCATATGGCTGGGTCAGGTGGGTGGAGCCAAAAAAGTCCCACAATGAGCAGCTCTGTGGTCTGAAAGGGCAGGGAAACTGCCCAATGTGCATCATCGCAGAGGAGCCAATCAGCTTGATGTTGCTGGGGCTGCTGTGAGCCAATCATCAGCTGGCAGTCGGAAAGAGCGGGGAAAAAGCTCAATGAGCATCTCCATTGTGCATCAACACAGAGGAGCCAATCAGCTAGATGTTGCTGGGGCCGCTGTGAGCCAATAATCATCTCGCAGGGGAATGTTGCTGGTAACTGGAAGTTTGATGGGGCCCCTTAAGCTGTGGCTCTCAACAAATTGGTGTCTCCTTTCTCTGTAGACTATTCAGCACATGTATTTTTATATGCACATATAGAATCCTACCTATTATCAAACGTACATTTTTGTGAGGTTGCTGACTAGGCATGTACAAGTTATGAGAAGAGATCACTCCTCTTAAACACTGTTGGAATTGAGAATTCAACCTATGGGTGAGCTTGTTATTAGAACAACATTATATATAGATCCATTTTCAGTGAAATCAATATTTTTGCACCTGTAGATGTTACATATTTCATGATGAATTTCAATTGGCAAATATATTGCTAGTTTAAATGTCTGTCTCTGTGTGTGTGTGTGTGTGTGTGTGTGTGTGTGTATATATATATATTTATTATATATATATATATATATATATATATATATATATATATATATATACTCTCCAAATTTTTCAAAATATGAAATATATGAATCTTATTATACACTCCTTAAAATCATTCATATTTATGTATGTGGATTTATGATCAACTTTTCACAAGATTATTCTCAGAAATATTCATCCACCTTAAATACAGATTTGTTTCCTAGTACTGAAGACTAACTTCAGTGAATGGTGCACACAAATCCTAATATTTCTACAGTAAAACCAAGTTCAACATCAATGCAAGCATTTTCCTATGGGACATGATGTGTATTTTGCGGTTCATTTTTATTAAACAGTGGTACATTACTATTTCTTCAGTTTATGCACATCATATGATATATCTTTCATCCACAAGTTCACAAATTTATAGGCATTTGTTTCAATTTCAATCACCTCCTGCTTCAGAACACATATATTCCTCCAGTGTTCTTGACTGGTCTTGTCATGAGACTTCTTTCCAAACACATTATTTTTGATTTTCATAATCATATTTGAAGCAAAACTCACACACTCTTCATGATAAACCATAACCCTAATATTACCGTTAGATGTATACCTGGTTGTAGTGAATGTATGAGTATCAGTTTAAGATTTCCAGTATATTTTCAGATATCAAATCAATCCACTATTTAAAGTTGGAACCAGTTATATTATTTATTCACAGTATCGTCTATTCATACATTATTTCTATATCCATTGACACAGGGTACTCCACTTTGTTCCCCCAATATTTATACGTCTTCAAAATATTGCTCCCAGTAATGGTGGAAGAAATGCTCATGTCACCTGATCTACATATAAATTTTAACACAGTAATATTCTGGACACAGAAAGCAAAAGTCACTCTTATGATTGTAGCAAAGCCTAAAAGGAAAGTGAGCATGGATTACTAAAAATATCCATGTCCCGGTTGCTTAATGCTCTAAAATGTAAATCCTATTGATAAATCCTATGTATTTGTTTCTTTCTAAGATTATATATTCAAACTCAACCCTGTTGAAAATGTCTAATCCTATCCCTCACTTTATACATTGCCTGATTTGTTAATGTCTCTATTGATATCTGCTTTCCTACATATTTTCCCCATTTCATCATTGTGTCTGACTCTTCACATGTGCTGATATTTACATTCACTCTCTTATTGAAAACCAATTGCTAAAGAACGTTTGGTCCAAATCCTATACTCATTGTTGTTTCTAAACCTAGAGACTATCGTCCTAAACCTACGGACTTTCCCTTTGTGACTGGATGTTCTCTTCAACTTTCAATCATCCAAGGTACAAGGTCCTATGTCATTGTATATCGATTTATCTGAGACATCTGTGCAGAACATAATTCAAAGCTAAGTAACCCACTCAAGGGCCCAATGCCCATCTGAGCTTCAAATCTTGCCTAGATTTCTGTTTTCATACTTTTATTTAACCTATATATTCTTGTAATTATTGCAGATTCCCAGTACGAATATTCATCCTGCAGAATGATTCCTAACCCAAATCGAACGTGTTATTAACCCTAACCATACACTGTTCCCTCAATCTAACTTTACAGAAGAGCAGGGACAGTGTGACCAGGAAAGTCTCAGTGCAGAAACCCTGCTTTGGGCCTTTTGCTTACCTATTTTTCTGTTGCCCTGAATGTCAGGAAGTTCTTTACCTCAGGCTAACCCTTTGTAAAGCCTGTAGAAAACAGTTTTCAAATGGAAATGAATGGGCATCACCTATGGCTCTTTGCTAAATTTCTTTGGAAAGGGATGTGTCTGAATCAGCATCTTGGCCCTGTGTGAGGCTGTGACTTAGATTCTCAGCACCTGATGGATCTAAAGAAAGATCCCATGTGTGCATCCAAAACCAAAATGGCAAAAAGTTCAGTCATTTTGGATGAAGTATCTTCCCTTCCTCTGTTAGATTCCTGACCTCCATCAATTGAGAATAGGGATCCTTTGGGTCATATGAGTTCTTCAATCCCTGAAGAGGTGCTTGGGTTTCTCATGATTCCAATTCACGTAAAGAATCTGTACCTATCAATCAGAAGTAGTCAGTCAATATTGCTCCCAGAAATGGTGGAAGAAATACTCATGTCACCTGATCTACATATACATTTATTCACAGAAATATTCTGGACACTAAATTCAAAGTTCACATTTATGATTGTACCAAAGCCAAAATGGAAAATTAACATGGATTACTAAAATCATCCATGTCCAAGATTACTTATGCTCTCAAATGTCAATCCTATTGATGACTACATATTTGTTTCTTCCTAAGATTGCATATTCAAACTCAACCCTGATTTCATAATGTCTCTATTGATATCTGCTTACCTACATATTTTTCCCACTTCATCATTGTGACAGACTCTTCACATGTGCTGACATTTAAATTCATTTTCTATCCGAAACCCTGTTGCTAAAGAAATTTTGTTCCAAATCATACACTCACCCTTCTTCCTATACCTACCTACTATCTTCCTATTCCTACTGACTATCCCTTTTTGACCGGATGTTCGCTTCTACATTCAATCATCCAAGGTATAATGTCCTATGCCATTGTATATCAATTTATCTGAGACATCTGTGCAGAATGTAATTCAATGCTCAGTATCACAATCAAGGGCCCAATGCACTTCTGGGCTTCCAATCTTACTTGGATTTCTATTTTCATACACACAGTTCACCTCTATATTCTTATAAATTTCACAGGTTGCCAATACCATTATTCATCCAGAAAATGATTCCTAATCCAAATTGAACCTGTTATTAACCCTAAACATACAGTGTTCCCTCAATCTTACTTTACAGAAGAGCAGGGACAGAGGTGGTCTTATAATACTGAAATGTAGGGATCCTCTATCTGCTGAGAACTTCAAAGGTCCATGCTGAAAGAATCCCTGGAGAATATGTAGGCAGCTATGAAGGACCTGAGAGACCACAAGTCATCTTCAATGGCAAACAACCTGGTCAGGATGTAGGGTTGTGTCTTAATCAGCTTCTCTCTTCTTAATGTAGAGAAGATGGACAAATCAGGCCTGAATGGAGAGCTGTTCCCGGGTGCCAATGGTTGATATACCATTTTAACTTGTGAAATTGTCACATTAAGTAGGGGAAGCCTCCATCTCATGGGACCCTTGGAAGCAACTGTTAGGACAAAGTGGTTGCCAAGGCAGTGACCTCATTCAGATCCTGAAGGAAGTGACCTCACATCACTTCCTCGGTGATGGAAATTGGCATCCAGGAAGCCAGGCACACAGAGCCAGTCCCAGTCCCACTCCCAGTGGTGTCACTAGTTTTGAATTACCAAGGACAGAGTCAGCCTATCTTGGTACCTACAGATGTGAGAATGGCCATATGCCAGGAAAGCTCTGAAGAGGGCGCTTGTATGAGAAAACAGATAGTGGCTCACCACTGGCTTCTGACAAGTCTCAGTGAAGAAACCCTGCTTTGGTACTTTTAATTACCTATTGTTCTGTTGCTCTGAATGTCAGGAAGTTTTTTGCCTCAGGCCACCCCTTTGGGAAGCCTGAAGAAAAGAGTTTTCAAATGGAAATGAATGGGCATCATCTGTGGCTCCTTGCTTAATTGCTTTGGAAAGGGATGTGTCTGAATCAGCCTCTTGGCCCTGTGTGAGGCTATGGCTTAGATTCTTAGCACCTGATGGATCTAAAGAAGCATCCCACGTTTGCATCCAAACCCAAAAGAGCCAAAAGAGCAGTCATTGTGGATGAAGTCTCTCACCTTCCTCTGTAAGGTTCCTGACGTCCATCTATGAGAATAGGGATCCTTTGGGTCAAATGAGTTCTTCAAAGCCCTGCAGAGACTAGATCATACGTTCATAGGTTTCTCATGACTCCAATTAACATAAAGAATCTAAACCCCACATTCATTAGGCCTCAAAATGGAGAATCAGAGCTGTATTAAGGGCAGGCCTCTTTGATCACTCCTGGTTCACTAGAAGGGTTTCCCAGCCACATTGACTTTAGGCAAATGTGGGCAAGGGACCTTATTTTGGATACTGTCCTTGGCTGTGCCCCTCATGAAAAACTACAGCCTGAGATTATGATGAGTGTCGATATGAAAGAAGATGAGGGCCATGTGGAAGTGTTTTGGTTTTAATTGTGGTCATTTTTGTGGCTGTTGGAAAAGATGATGGGTCCACCTGGTCTTGAACACTGATGTGATTCCCCTTAGAGACTGAGTTTTGGAATGGACCTCAAATAAGTATTGCCATGTATTGTGTTGGGATTTTAGGATGCCACACATGAGAGTTGCCCTTGGAAACTGAGATCTAGGCCCAGGGTGGCTTTCCACAGAGCACTGGGAATCTCAGGAAGAATATCACATAATTTTATTCTTAAAGAATTGGCAGCCATAGTTGCAAGTCAAAACACACATGGACCACACATTGTAGACCTCAAACGCCTGGCTTTATGTGACCTTTTTGCCTGTCTTTGGGAAGCCTTGCCTGTTAGAATTCTCCAGAATTTTCAATGAAATGAGCTTCCTCTCCATTTAATGGTTCCTGAATGAATTGAAACCCACAGTGCCTCCAACTTCATCCTTGAAAAATGTCTGATAATTACCAAGAAATATTTGAAATTCCCATGACCACTTTGCACTGTAGAATCTTTGGATGTTCTATTGATGATCACGAGTATACCAGACAGTGCCTGTTTGATTGGGTTTCAGGAAAATGGTGTAGAACAGAGATGGCAGTAATTTGGACCCTGCTGAGTAGTCGGCCTAGAGAAGTGGTGTGAAGGTGTGTGTTAAAACATTTGTGGTTGGGTGATGTGGATCTGCCATTGGCTTTCAAATGGTTTGTGACTGACATGGTGCAGCCCCCAGACCCTTGTATGTAAAGGTATGTTGTTATATGGAGAGGTTTCAGTGCAATGTTTAGAATCAGATTGCTATTGTGAAGGGGGCAAGCTATGTGGGATAGAAGCCTGGTTGGTGCATTCTCCCGCAGACCCTTACCCATCACATGTGACAGAACTCCCTCCAGTACTGTGTCCCAGTTGAACTCTTCGTATTTCATGAAGCAAATACCAAATTCCCAGTGCAGCTGCAAGAAACACAACAAAATTGGAGGATGAGCAAATGGCTTCCAAACTGGAAGACACTTAGCACTCAGTGACAACAGTTTACCTACAAAGAGAGAATTCAGCACTGCTGCCTCATGTCCTTTGGAAAATAAGAAACCATGTCCTCCAGGTCACATACATGCAGACCCAGCTTGATGGTCTCACTACAAAGGGAGCTAAAGCTCCTGACAACAACATATATTTCAAGTGCCCAACCTCAGAGGCAGTTTCTCAAAAAGTCTTTAGTCTAGCAGAGCTCCATGTTTGTGGAGTTTTACCCTCTCCCTTACATTTGAAAACTCCTCTACCACCTCCAAGGTTGTGAACTCCTGAGCATTTTCCATTCGTGATGGGTATTCACAGATTTTCTAACTCTTCTCCTCTAATTGTGTCTTACTTGGGGTGAAGGTAATGTCAAGGCATTGTTCTGGATGAGAGTGGGAAGATTTTTGGGTAGCACATATTTGCATACACATTGGATTCTTTCTCCAATTTTCCATTTGAAATACTGAATCCCTGACTGTAAGGGGTAGAAGGAATTCTCCTTCAAAGAATAGTCTGACACTTACAAGAAACAGCCCCCAGGGAGACATCCTGTCTGGGAGACATCCTGTAGTCATCTGTGTTCCTGAGACATCCTGTGGCCATCTGTCTTCCTGAAATATCCTGAGGTTATCTCACCTTGTGAAGACATCCAGGAACTGCTGATAAGAGAGCTTTCAAATCTCCAGCATATAAATTCCTCTGTGTGAACAATAAAAGTTTGCAGCTTGATCAGAACTTTTGTCTTGCTGTCATCTCTCGTGTCTCTTGTCCCTTCATTCCTCCCCACCTAGGTTTGCTACCCACTTTGATGTGTCCTGCAGGCCAGGACAACTGGCGCCCAACGACTTGGGCTCGAGCCTTTGACTGAGGGGGAACCCTGTCCTCCTGGAAGATTTGGACAAGTGGAGCTCGCGATTGCCTCAGCAGACACCACTGAGAGACAGATCCAGGAGGAGAGTGGGGATGACGCACAGTGAGTGACCCACCATGGGACAAGCAGTTTCGTCACATGATTTGTTTTTGTCAGGCCATAAGGAATCCTTAAATACATGGGGGGCACGTGTTAAGAAAAATGACTTAATATTTTTCTTTTCATACATCGAAGAATTTTTTCCATGGTTTCCCCTTGAAGGTACCATTGATGGTAAAAGATGGCTTAGAGTAGGAGACATTTTAAAAGATTATTATGAATCCTTTGGCCCAGAAAAAGTGCCTGTTCCTACCTTTTCTTTCTGGAAATAAATTAGTGAAATTCTTAAAAGTTCACCCTTTGACAATGGTACCTTAATACTTGTCAGGATTGGGGAAGAGACTATGCAAAAGACCTCTCGTCCCTTCTCGGCATGCCCATCAGTTAGTATAGACATAGACCCTTCTTAGTCTCCCCAGGACCCTGGGACCTTCCTGATCTTCCTCAAAATCCCACCCTAATGAATAAGGCTCCAATGGTTTCCAACCGCCTTTATGCAGTTTTAAATCCCGGAGAAACATTGACCCCTGGGGAGGAGGCTACCTTGGAGAAGGAAGCAGCTCGCTACCATTCAGAAGACTCTCCACCTCTCAGGACCCTGCCACAGACTATAGGACTTACACATTCCCCTCCCTCCTATATCCCTCCTGCCTTTTGTGCTCTGGCCCTTCAGGGGCCAAATGTCCCCCCAGATATTTTTTCCCCACTTCCCTTGCCTAACCTGGCTCCCTTGAGAGAGTCTCTCCAACATGGACAGGAACAGATCCAATTTTTAAAAGAATAAAGATCCCTTGACTCTGAGCTCTCTTCATTAGCCTTAGGAATGGAGTCAACACAAGCTGGCCCACAGTGGTCTAATACAAAGGCGAAGCCGCTCCATCGGCCTGTGCTCGCCTTCCAGTCACCACCAGTCAGATAGATAAGCCTGCCCAGGCTGAGGTCAAAGACTTAGAAGAGGAAAAAGAGGAGGAAGCGGGGGAAATGGATCAAGGAGATCAGGACTTAGAGGATGAGGAGTTCACCCCTAGGCAGGAAGGAACCCAGAGTGTCTACAAAAAATTTAGCCTCCATTTTCTTGAAAAACTTAAAAAGGCTTGTGCTCACTATGGCCCCACTGTGCCCTATACGTTGGCTTTATTAGAAAGCTGCAGCACACAATTTCTTACTCCCAATGATTGGAAATTTTTAGACCTAGCTGCCCTCAGTGCCGGAGACTTCCTGCTATGGAATGCAGATTTCAAAGAGCCCTGTCAGAAACTACTCAAAAAAAATTAACAAAGGCCTCCTCTAAATCCTGGACTTATGTTAAGCTAGTGGGCAATGCAACTTTTGACACTAAAACTAAACGGGCACGTTTCCCTGCTGGACTTTTTGCGCAGATTTAGATGGCTGGCTTAGTTGCTTGGAGACGCCTCCCTGAAAGGGCCTCGGCTATCACTTCCCTGGCAAGAACTCGACAAGGGCCCGATGAGCCTTATAGCGACTTTGTTCCCCGGCTTTACCTAGCTGTGGAATGCTTGCTTGGACCAAGCGAAAGCGAAAGCACCTTTGTAAAACATCTTGCCTTTGAAAATGTCAACCCGGCATGTCAGGATGTTCTTCGACATCATAAGGATAAAGGGAAACTTTCTGACTTTATTAGAATCTGTGCAGGCGTGGGTGCAGCCCATGCGATGGGTCTCAAATTAGTGCCGCATTTACCAAGGCCTTTTACAATACTGGCTCAAGTACTTGCTTTACTTGTAAACAACCAGGCCATTTTGCACGCAGGTGTCCGACAGGCAAACAAAGAGTAAGAATAGTGTCTCCTCAAACTGGAGCTAAACCGACCCCAGCTACACTTTGTCCTTGATATGGTAAAGGTCATCACTGGGCCAGTGAGTGTAGATCAATGACAAATGCCCTCAGACAGCCTATTTCTTCCTACTTCTCAGGAAACTCCCTGGGGCAATGAGGTTTGTTCCCTCCCAAACTCCAACCTACCTCAAAATCCTTCTCCACAATTGGCTCCCTCCAACTACCCACTCCAGGCAGTGCAGGATTGGACCTCTGTGCCACCACTGATACAATATTAGACTCAATGCAAGGGCCCCAGATAATACCAACTGGAATTATGGGTGCCCCTCCATCTCATACGTGTGCCCTTATTCTTGGAAGAGCCTCTACTACCTTACAAGGTGTTCAGGTCTTCCCTGGCATTAATGATAATGATTTCACTGGAGAAATAAAAATAATGGCCACAGTTATTAATAGAGTTGCGGCCATCCCAGGAGGAAAAAGTCTTGCACAATTAATACTTCTTCCCTTAGATTAAGGGGCATTTCCACCTCCCAAACCTACTGTGGGGGACTGCCTCCTTGGGCTCCTCTGAGGTATATTGGGTTCATCCCATTTCTCATATTAGACACACCCTTACCTTACTTATTGAAGGAAAGGAATACCAAGCAATTGTACTTACTGGAGCTGATGCGACAATTATTTCTCAAAAATACTGGCGATCAGGTTGGCCCCTCACCCCATCCTTGACTGACCTTAAAGGGATAGGAAAGTCAAAAAATCCTCTGGTCAGCTCTACTGCTCTTAGCTGGACTGATAAAGAGGGTAATAAGGGAACTGTCACTTCTTTCGTTGTTCCTGACCTCCCTGTTTACCTATGGGCTGGAGATATTTTGAGTCAAATAGAAGTTATTCTTGCCAGTCCCAATTCCATGGTGACTCATCAAATGCTCCGTATGAATTTTGTCCCTGGTACAGGCCTTGGGAGGCTGAGACAAGGACTGGTGGAGCCTATACAACCAATAAAAAAAAAATACATATGGACTTGGATATTTGGATTTTTAGTGTCGGTTCCTGACGCTCCTGTTCCCATGGAGATAAAATTATTTGGGAGAATCAGACTCTTGTGTGGGTGGATCAGTGGCCCCTTACCCAAGAAAATTTGGAGGCTGCCTCCATGTTAGTGAAGGAACAGCTGGCAGCCCGCCATGTAGAGCCCTCAACCTCACCATCGTACACTCCTATTTTTGTTATCAAGAAAAAATCAGGCAAGTGGCGCCTTTTACAAGATTTGTGTGCCATTAATAAAGTTATACTCCCGATGGGAGCACTACAGCCAGACATTCCCACACCAGTGGCTATTTCCAAAAACTATTGTAAAATGGTTATGGACTTAAAAGATTGCTTTTTTACCATTCCTTTGTATCCTGTGGATAGACCCTATTTTGGCTTTAGTCTTTCTTGCATTAATATTCAGGGCCCTATGCAGAGACTTCAATGGAAGGTTCTTCCCCAAGGTATGGCCAACATCCCTACTCTTTGCCAAAAATACGTTGCTCAAGAAGTAGACCCTGTGAGAGAGCGAGGGCCACAAATTTATATTTTACATTATAATGATGATTTGTTAATTGCTGCACCTAATACCCATGATCTTAATAATTGTTACTTGGACTTTTACAAAATCCTCACTACCTTGGGACTACAGATAGCTCCTAATAAGGTTCAAACACAGGACTCTTATAAAAGTTTGGGCCTTAAAATTCTACAGAAATCAGATCCAAATTTCTAAAATACAACTACGTGTGGACCATCTTCACACCCTTAAAGATTTTCAGAAATTACTGAGGCATATTCAATGGCTAATAACATATTTAAAATTATGCACTTGTGTACTTTTGACCCTTAATGATATTTTGAGAGGTAATTCCCACCCCTCCTCCCCTCAAAATCTTACTCCCAAGGCATAACAGGCATTAAACCAAGTCACAGAAGCCATTGCCCAACAATTTGTTACGCAAATTTCTTATAACCTTCCTCTGGTTCTGGTTATTTTACACACTCCTCATACACCCACAGGAATATTTTGGCAGCGAGATCCACATTTTAATAATAAAGACTGCCCCTTGTTTTGGGTCCATTTACCCACCACATCCTCGAAGGTTATTACTGTTTATCTTGCTCAGGTAGCTTCTATTATTTTTAAAGGTCATTTGATTTCTCTACAACATTTTGGCAAAGACCCTGATAATATTTTTATTCCATATACTAAGGACCAAACCCAATTTTTACTAGAGACAAGGGATGAATGAGGTATTTCCCTATCAGGCTTTTGGGAACAATTGATCACCACCTCCCCAATGACCCCCCTTTACATTTTGTCCAGTTACATCCATTTACTTTTCCTGAAATTACTCAAAATGCTCCCATTCCTCAAGCCCTTACTGTCTTTACAGATGGTTCCTGTAATGGCCGAGCGGTCTTTGTTGTCAATAACCAGCCTACCACCTTTGATACTGTCTATCAGTCACCACAGTTTGTGGAATTGTTTGACATAACACAAGTTTTTATAACATTTTTTATAATCCTGTTAATATTTATAAAGACAGTGGCTACATTGCTCATTCTGTGCACCTGCTGGTGATTTCACCTCCCATTAAGGCTTCTAACAATGCGGCCTTTCTGTTTCACCAGCTTCAGCAGCTAATTCAGGTCAGACAACACCCATTTTTCTTAGGACACATAAGGGCACACTCTGATCTTTCCAGCCCTCTAATTCAAGGTAATGCCCAAGCTGATGCAGCAACTCGTTCCATCTTTCCAATTTTTGTTGGCTCCATTCAAAAGGCCACGGAGTTACACAATCTACACCATTTAAATTTCCAGAGCCTTTGATTACTTTGTAAAATTACCAGGCAACAGGCACGAGAAATAGTAAAAGCATGCCCTAGTTGCGCTGCCTCCCTCCCCATTCAACACTTGGGAGTTAACCCCCGAGGATTACTGCCCGATCAGTTTTGGCAAATGGATGTTACTCATTTTCTTGAATTTGTAATAGCCAAATATATATACACATTTCTGTAGATACCTTCAGCGGCTTTATTTTTGCATCACCACATTCTGGAGAGGCTACCAAAAATGTCCTTTCTCATCTTGTTTCAGCCTTTTCTGTTATGGGTAAACCAATACATATTAAAACAGATATTTATCCTACATATACCATTGCCAAGTTTAAACAGTTTTGTGCTACCTTGCAAATTTGTCATACTCCTGGAATTCCATACAACCCTCAGGGCCAAGGCATTGTGGAACTTGCCCACCTTACCTTAAAAACTTGGCTAACCCTCCTTAAGGCTTCCTCCCTTGTATTTACCACACCCAGGCATCGCCTTAACAATGCATTATTTGCCCTTATTTTTCTTACCCTAGACAATGAAGGCCATTTGGCAGCAGACAGACACTGCCATCCCTCGTCCAATTCTGTTCGCCCACCTGTTATGTGACACAATCCCCTTACAAATAAATAAAAAGGCCCAGATCCTGTCCTCATCTGGGGAGGAGGCTCACCTTATGTTTTGGACCAAGATCAAACAGCCCCAAGATGGTTACCAGAACTCCTGGTTAAACAGGTTAATGACTTACCTCAAAACAGGGACAGAGGGACTCCTCATGAGGACAAAATTTCTTCTTTTTCAGATGCAGCCAACAATCTGCCAGCCTTGGAATAACAGTTCCTGTGGGCACAGGTACACTGGCTTAGGCACGTCTATTCACTCTTACCATCGCCTGTCTCAACAAATTATAAACTCTATCAGTAACAACTGATAAAAACTCTATCATGAACCATTAAAGATTTGCAGGACCAAATAGACTCCCTGGCAGAAGTGTTCCTTCAAAAAAGACGAGGCTTAAATTTACTGACAGCTAACCAGAGAGGTATTTGCTTGGCCTTAGGGGAATGATGCTGCATTTATGCCAATAATTCTGGCATAGTATGCACTAAAATTAAGCAGCTTCAAGAAGATCTAGAAAAGAGACGAAGGGAAATATTTGAAAATCCCCTCTGGACTGGGCTTAATGGATTTCTGCCCTATCTTCTTCCCCTATTAGGCCCTTTGTTGGGTTTACTTTTAATGGTGTCCCTAGGACCCTGCATTATAAACAGGCTGTTACAATTTATTAAAGAACAGATTAATATTTTGGCCTCTAAGCCCCTACAGGTCCACTATCATCGCCTGGATATGGAAGACCGTGCTGCCAACATTTAAAAGGATGTTCTACCCTCCTCACAAGCTTATTTCTTAAGGTTACATGCCCACAGATCTCTCTTTCTTATATAAAACTCTAAGTAACAGCTCTGACCAACCATCTTCTGCCCTTGCCATAAGGGTTCGTCCTCCATGGGCCCCTCTGTTTGGGGGAGGACACACCCATGGAGTGAGGACGTTAGGCCATAATAACAGAGGGTGCAGGAAGGACTGCAGGAGGATGGATCCATGGTTCCCAAAACCCAAGTCTTCTGAGTGACACGCTCTGGTGCATGGCAGTTGGCATGCTTCCCCCTCAAAGCCGTCTCCTTAAAAAACATGCCTAGGCCACCACGAAATCTCCTAGTAAACATGCTCGATCAGATCAGGAGATATTCTAAGGCCTGTTAGAGAAACAGAGCCTCTATAACCCCCTAAAACATTGGCCTGTAAGGTATGGTCAAATATTTAATATAAGAAAGGGGGAAGATGTCAGGGGCTAGAAGGAAGTTCTCCTTCAAAGAATAGCCTGACACTTACAAGAAATAGACCCCTGCGAGATTTCCTGCCTGGGAGACATCCCGCAGCCATCTATCACCCTGAGACATCCTGCGGCTATCCGTCTTCCTAAAATATCCTGAGGTTATCTCACCCTGTGAAGACATCCAGCAACTGCCAATAAGAGAGCTTTCTCATCCGCAGCATGTAAATACACTGTGAGAACTATAAAAGTTTTCAGCATGATCAGAACTGTTGTCTTGCTGTCTTCTCTCATCACTCTTGTCCCTTCATTCCTCCCCAACAAGGTTCAACGCCCACGTTGAAGTGTCCAGCCGGCCCGGACACCTGACACTAAACCATAACCTACTAGACTCTGACTACTAATCCTAATATGATGGAGAAAAATAATCCAAACAGAATGGAAATACAAGCAGTACAGAGGAGGCATGGTGTATAGTTGGACTTGCCTTTTGAATGATATAGGGTAGGTGTTATAAATCTAGCTAATTTTTAACTGAAATAGTTCTCCACATGTTTTTAAAGTTAACAAATATGTGAATACCTGTCTCCCTTTCTCTGTAGCCAATTAAGCACATGTATTTTTATATGCACATATAGAATCTTACCTGATATCACACGTATATTCTTCTGAGGTGTCTGACTTGGCAAATACAAATTGTGAGAAGAGATCACTCCTCCTAAACTCTGTTGGAACTGAAAATTCAACCTATGGGTGAGCCTCCTAGTAGAACAACATTATACATAAATCGATGTTCGGTAAAATAAATATTTTTGCATCTGTGGCTGATGTACATTTCATGAAGAATTTCGATTAGCATATATATTGCTACATTTTATTGTCTGTGTGTGTTTTTTAATATATATATATATATATATATATATATATATATATATATATACTCTCCAAATTTTTCCAAATACAAAATATATGTGTCTTATATACACTACCTAAATTCATTCATGTTCATAAATATATGTGTCTTATATACACTACCTAAATTCATTCATGTTCATGTATGTGGATTTATAATCAACATTTCACAAGATTATTCTCAGAAATATTCATCCACCTGAAATACATATTTGTTTCCTATTACTGAAAACTAACTTCAGTGAATGGTGCATACAATCCTAATATTTCTACATTAACTGACCCTGTTTAACATCAATGCAAGTAGATTCCTATGGGACATGATGTGTATTTTGAAGTTCATTTTATTCAACACTGGTACAATAGAATTTCTATAGTTTACGAACATCATAGGACATATATTTCATCCATAAGTTCACAAATTTATAGGCATTTTATTCACTTTCAGTCATTTACTGATTCAGAACACATGTATTCCTCCAGGTTTCTTGACTGGTCTTTTCATGAGACTTCATTTCAAACACATTATTTTTGATTTCCATAATCATTTTGAAGCAAAACTCACACACTCTTCATGATAAAACATAACCCTAATATTACCATTAGATGTATTACTGGTTGGAATGAATAATTGAATATCAATATAAGATTTTCTGTATATATTCAGATATCAATTCAATCCTTTATTTAAAGTTGGAACCAATTATATTATTTATTCACAGTATGGTCTATTCATGCATTATCTCTACATTCATAGACACAGGGTACATCTATTTGTAACCCCAATACTAATTTATTCGTCTTCAAAATGTTGCTCCCAGAAATGGTGGAAGAAATACTCATGTCACCTGATCTACGTATGCATTTATCACAGTAATATTCTGGACACAAAAAGCAGAGGTCACACTTATGATTGTACCAAAGCCTAAATGGAAAGTGAGCATGGATTACTAAAAACATTCATGTCCAGGTTGCCTAATGCTCTCAAATGTCAATCCTATTTATGACAACATATTTGTTTCTTCCTAAGACTATATATTCAACCTCAGCCCTGTTGCAAATGTCTAATCCTATCACTCACTTTATACTTTCCCTGATTTCCTAATGTCTCTATTGATGTCTGCTTTCCTAAATATTTTCACCAGTTCACAATTTTGACTAACACTTCACATGTGCTGACATTTACATTCACTGTCTATGTGATACCCTATTGCTAAAGAACTTTTGTTACAATTCCTGTACTCACTCTTCTTCTGAAACCTACAGAATATCTTCCTAATCCTACCGACTATCCCAGTTTGAGTGGATACTCACTTCTACATTCAATCATCCAAGGTACAAGGTCCTATGCCATTGATTATTGATTTATCTGAAACATCTATGCAGAACATGAATCAAAGCTAAGTATCCCAATCAAGAGCGCAATGCCCTAGTGGGATTCCAATCTTACCTAGATTTCTGTTTTCATACTTATATTTCACCTATATATTCTTATAAATATCACAGGTTCCCAATACCATTATTCATCAAGCAGAATGATTCCTAACCCAAATCAAACCTGTTATTAAGCGAAACGATACACTGTTCCCTCAATCTAACTTTACAGAAGAGCAGGGACAGTGTTGGTCCTAAAATAGAGGAATGTAGTGAATCTTCCACCTGTTGAAAAACTCAAAGTTTCATGCAGAAGTGATCCCTGGAGAAGATATAGGCACCACTGAAGGACCTGAGAGAGCAAAAGTCAACTTCCATGGCAAACAACCTGGTCAGGATGAAAGGTTGTTACTGAATCAGCCTCTCTGTTTTTTTTTTTATTATTGGTTGTACAAAACCTTACAAATCTTTTGACATAACATATTCATACATTAGCATACATTAGCTTCAAGTGATTTATGAACTCCCATTTTTACCCCAGATACAGATTGAAGAATCACTTCGGTTACACATCCACATTTTTACATAATTCCATACTAGTAATTGTTGTATTCTGCTACCGTTCCTATCCTCTACTATCCCCCCTCCCCTCCCCTCGGATCTTCTCTGTCCACCCCATCTACTGTAATTCATTTCTCACCTTGTTTATTTTCCCATTCCATTCACAACCTCTAATATGTAATTTAGTATAACAATGAGGGTCTCCCTCCATTTCCATGCAATTCCCCTTTTCTCTCTCTTTCCCTCCCACCTCATGTCTCTGTTTAATGTTAATCTTTTCTTCCTGCTCTTCCTCCCTGCTCTATTCTTAGTTGCTCTCATTATATCAAAGAAGACATTTGGTATTTGTTTTTTAGGGATTGGCCAGCTTCACTAAGCATAATCTGCTCTAGTGCCACCCATTAGAATATGGACTCAAACAGTCCTGTTTGGAGAGCTGGTCCCGGGTGCCTATGGTTGATATACATTCTAACTTGTGAAAGTGTCACAGGACGTAGGGGCAGCCTCCATCTCATGGGACCCTTGGAAGCAACTGTTAGGACAAAGTTGTTGCTAAGGCAGTGACCTCATTCAGTTCCTGAAGGAAGTGACCTCACCTCACTTCCTTGGTGATGGAACTCTAAGAACTTGGGATGCAGGAAGACAGGCACCCAGAGCCTGTCCCAGTCCCAGTCCCAGTGGTCTCACTTGTTTGGATATACCAAGGACAGAGTCAGTCTTTCTTGGTACCTACTGATATGAGAATGGCCAAAAGCCAGAAAAGCTCTAAAGAGGGGCCTTTCCTGAGAAAGCAGATAGTGGTTCACCAGTGGCTCCTGACATCTTCACAGAGTTGGTTAAAGAGACCAGATCTGAGACAGGACAGGCCATTTCGGGGGAACATACTATAACCCACCAGTCAGAGGACACTCTGGATAGTCGCAGACCTACTTTGGGGAAGGAGGTGCCTCTGTGGGTGTCGCTGTGTGTTTGCGGATTTGCCTCATGTTCTGAGAATAGATAGAAAAGGCGGTTTGTTTGGTTTTGAGTGAACTGTTTCTAGTAAGTCATTTGACAACGCGAGTGTTTCTATGTCTGTGTATCCCACTGTGTCCATGGTTATAGACATTAGAAAAGATAATGCATCAATTGATGTGTCCTGTCTAGTAGAAAGCTTCCCATCATTTATTCTGCCAAATTGATGAATGGATTTTGGCTTGCCTTATCGATGGGCAACACGCGCTATCTTCCAAAGTTCGTGCGTTCTTCCTGAATTCTGGCCACTCTACAGAATAGGCTCATGGTTTTGTGTCCAATATATGTACCATTTCCAAACCCTGTTACATGGCCATGTACTGGATAGCTGAAGGGAATGGCGAGCATCTCAGAAAACTCAGATATCAGTGTGACCAATAAAGTCTCAGTGGAGAAACCCTGCTTTGCTTACCTATTGTTCTGTTGCCCTGAATGTCAGGAAGGTCTTTGTTTCAGGCCACCCCTTTGTGAAGCCTGAAGAAAACAGGTTTCAAATGGAAATGAATGGGCATCACCTGTGGCTTTTTGCTTAATTGCTTTGAAAAGGGATGTGTCTGAATCAGCCTCTTGGCCCTGTTTGAGGCAATGGCTTAGATTCTCACCACCTGATGTATCTTAAGAATGATCCCATGTGTGCATTCAAAACCAAAATGGCCAAAAGAGCAGTCATTGTGGATGAAGTCTCTCCCCTTCCTCTTTTGGGTTCCTGACCTCCATCAAGTGAGAATAGGGATCCTTTGGGTCAAATGATTTCTTCAAAGCCCTGCAGAAGCTAGCCGATATGTGCTTGGGTTTTATAATGACTCCAATTCACATAAAAAAATAAACCCCACAGTCAGTAGGCCTCAAATTGGAGAAGCAGAGAAGTATTAACAGCAGGCCTATTTGATCACTCCTAGTTCACAGGAAGTGTGTCCAGGCAACCCTGATTTTAGGCCATTAAGGGGCAAGGGAGATTATTTTGGAGACTGTCTTGTGTTTCGCCCCTCATGGAAACATCCAGCCAGAGGTTATGATGAGTGTCTATATGAAAGATCATGAGGGCCATGTGGGAGTGTTTTGGTTTTAATTGTGGCCATTTGTTTGGTGTTTGGAAGACATGACTGGGTCCACCTTTACATGAACTCTGGTGTGATTCCCCTTAGAGACTGAGTTCTGGAACTGAACTCAGAGAATTATTGCCATGAATTGCGTTGGGATTTTCGGAGGCCATGCATGAGAGTCCCCCTTGAAAACTGAGATCTATGTGCAGGGTGGCTTTCAACAGAGCACTGGGAATCACAGCCAAGATATCACGTGATTTTATTCTGAAAGACTTGTCAGCCATATTTGAGAGTCGAAACACACATGGACCTCATTGTAGACCTCAATGGGACTGGCTTCATGTGACCATTTGGCCACTTTTTGAGAAGCCTTGCCTGTGAGAATTCTCCAAAGCTTTTATTGAAATGTGCTTCCTCTACATTTAATGGTTCTGGAGTGAATTTTAACCCACAGTGCCTCCAACATCATCATTGAAAAATGGCTACAAAAATACCATAAAATTTTTGAATTTCCCATGACCAGGTGGCAATGGAGGACCTTTGGATGTCCTGTTGCTGATCATGAGTATACCAGACAGTGCTTTGATTGACTCAGTTACATGAAAATCGTGTAGAACAGAGATGCCAATAAGTTGGAGCCCGCTGAGTAGTGGGCCTAGAGCCGTGGTGGTCAGGTGTATGATAAAACATCTGTGGTGGGGCCTGTGGATCTTCCATTGGCTTCCAAATGGCTTGTGACTGATATGGTGCAGCAAGCAGTCCCTTCTATATAAAGGCATCTTGTAATACTGAGAGATTTCAGGGCAATGTTCAGAATCAAGTTGCTATGGTCAATGGGGCAATATATGTGGGCTAGAAGTATGTTTGGTGCATTCTCCTGCAGAAACTGACCCACCACATGTGACAGAACTCCCTCCAGCACTGTGACCCACTAGAACTCCTTGTATTTTTGAATCAAATAGCAAACTCCCAGTGTAGCAGCAAGAAACACCATGAAATTTGGAGGATGACCAAATGGCTTCACAGTCCACATGGGGAGACACTTAGTCCCCAGTGGTCACAGTTTACCTACAAAGAGCAAATTCAGCACTGCTGCCTCATCTTCACTGGAAAATAAGAAACCATGTCCTCCAGGTCACATAGATGTAGACCCAGCTTTGATGGTCTCACTACAAATGAAGCTAAAGCTCCAGAAAACAACATATTTTTCAGGTGCCCAACCTCAGAGGCAGTTCTTCAAGAAGTCTTTAGGCCCGCAGAGCCTCATGTTTGTGGAGTGTTCACCCTATCCCTTACTTTTGGGAAGTCCTCTACCACCTCCAGTTTTGTGAACTACTGAGCATATTCCATTCCAGATATGTATTCACAGATTTTCTAACACTTCTCCTCTAATTGTGTCTTACTTGGGGCAAAAGTAATGTCAAGCCATAGTTCTTGATGAGAGTGGGAACATTTTTGTGTAGCACATATTTGCATACACATTGGATTCATTTTCCAATTTTCCATTTGAAATACTGAATCCCTGACACTAACCCCTACCCTACTAGACTCTGACTACTAATCGTAATATCATGGAAAATAATAACCCAATCAGAATAGAAATACAAGCAGTTAAGAGGAGGCATGTTTGGTATTCTTGGACTTGCCTTTTGCATTATATAGGGTAGGAGTTATAAATCTAGTCAATTTTTTTGTTGAAATAGTTCTCCATGTGTTTTTAAAGTTAACAAACATGTGAATTTATGTCTCCCTTTCTCTGTAGCCTAGTCAGCAAATGTATTTTTATATGCATATATAGAATCCTACCTAGTATTACACGTACATTTTTGTGAGGTGGCTGACTTGGCAGATACAAATTGTGAGAAGATATCACTCCTCCTAAATGCTGTTGAAACTGAAAATTCAACCTATGGCTGAGCCTCCTATTTGAACAACATTATACATAAATCCATGTTCAGTAAAATTAATATTTTTGGATCTCTGGATGATATGTATTTCACGATAAATTTCCGTTGGCATACATAATGCTACATTGTAATGTCTCTCTGTGTATATATATATATATATATATATATATATATATATATATATACTCTCAAGATTTTTCAAAATATGAAATATATGTGCCTTATTGTGCACTCCCCAAATTCATTCATATCATGAATGTGGATTTATAATCAACTTTTCAAAAGATAATTCTCAGAAATATTCATCAACCTGAATTACATATTGGTTGCCTAGTACTGAAATCTATCTTCAGTAAATGGTGCATACAAAACATAATATTTCGACATTGCAAGTTGGCCGCGAATAGAGTGCATCACACCCAGTGTACCACGCCACATTGCAGGTGAATAACGAGTTAAAATGACAAAAGACTATCTTGTTAGGATCTTATAGAAAAATGGGTGTGCACCGAAACCTAAAAGAATGATTTCCACCAACGAGGTCCGGTAATTGAGTCTCAAACGTGAGCTGAATATGCAACCGGAGATCCGGGCTTACTGATCCGTGCGGC
The DNA here is from genome assembly GCF_048772815.1 of Callospermophilus lateralis. Classification (NCBI taxonomy): domain Eukaryota; kingdom Metazoa; phylum Chordata; class Mammalia; order Rodentia; family Sciuridae; genus Callospermophilus; species Callospermophilus lateralis. The sequence goes on along the minus strand of NW_027512677.1, from coordinate 371,886 downwards.
CCGCCCCGTGGCTACAGACGTCGGGGCACCACCGAGAAGCGACTAGCATCCAGGGAGAAACGTTGCTGCAGATTCTGTGGAATCCTGCCGGCTGAGCCCCCACTGAGCCCCAGGCGGAGTTCGGGATCTCAGTCAGGGAAGGAAGCGCTACAGTTCTATCCCCCACAACGGAAACTCCACCAAGGAAACCAACGGCAACCATCTTGGAGAGCTGAAGTAACCACCGCCACTCTCTGACAGATTGCAACAATAAAACAGTTGTGTGTTTTCCGCTCATCTCCCATACAGTAGGATATTTGCATAAAATCTTTCCTAAGCTTTCCAGGGGAGGGATTATCAGAGAGAGCCTGAATAAAGATGGGGGGGGAAACTAGAGGCACCTGACCTTCTACTCCCCCTCCCATCAGTGGTGAAAACAAAATCTGTCTAGCCAGCGATGGGGAAGGGTCAAACGGAAAAAAAAAAAACAAACAATAGAGTGCTGGGGTTCCCAATAGACACAATCCACACCAAAGAAACGGCAGGCCAGAGTACAGTTTGAGCTGCCGAGGGCATTACTCAGGGGAAAACTGGTGTAGCAAGAGAAACCAGGACTAGCAGGAGAAACCAGGGGACTAGAGGCCAGGCCCGCGTGACTGGGCGCCTGGAGAACGCTCGCCCGCCGGCAACAGCCGGCCCGCTGCAGGTGCGACTGGACGGCTGGAGACCGCCTGCCCACCAGCGACCAATCACCTGCCATATGCCTGCCCTAATGGGTGGCTAGAGATCGCACAACCGCCGGTGACAGCCCACCCGCTGACTGCGTGACTGGACAGCTTGTGACCGCCTGCACACCCGCGACCAGGAGCTGAAAACAAACAGAGACAGTACAGTCCCACACCTCCATGCGAACACCCGGGCAAAGAGCCTGGGGCCTACCATAGCAGAGAGGTGACATCACTGGAGCTCGGCCGTCGGAATTCCTTCCCAGTGGAATCCACTTTAGCATGCACAGTCTACCAACACAAAGGAGCTACAATAGAGATATATAAAACCAAAACAAATATATAGAAGAGAGCAGAAACACAGCAATCAAACGGAGCTGGAAAGTAATGTGAACTTCATGAAAAAACAAGGGAAAAAGGTGTACAAATAATGCCGGACAACTTAATTCTACAGGAGGACCTAGAATCATCAGAAACAGGGATAGGGAAAAAACTCAATGCATCCCTAACTCAGATGGAAAGAAATATTAGAGAAGACATGAGGCAGCAAGTCCAAGCAATAAAAGAATATTTTGAAAATGAATTAAACAAACAAATTCAAATGGCAAAGAAGGAGCTTTACCAAAAGACAGAGTTCTTAAAAAAATCAAACAGTAATCCTAGGAATGCAGAAAAATATAAACCACATTAAAAACTCAAACGAGAATATTGTAAATAGACTAGATTAAGTAGAAGTCAGAAGATCAGATAATGAAGACAAAGTTTATCAACTTGAAAAGAATATAGTCAACACAGAAAAGATGCTTATATCCCATGAGCAATCTATTTAAGAGATATGGGATGTCATAAAAAAACAAATTTGAGTCATCAGGATAGAAGAAGGCATAGAGATTCAAACCAAAGGAATGGAAAACATATTAAATGAAATAATTCTAGAAAACTTCCCAGAGATAAAAGATGGAATGGATTGCCAAATCCTTGAAGCCTACATGACCTCAAACATTCAAAACCATAATAGACCAACTCCAAGACATAGAATTATCAAGATAGCTAACATACAGAACAAGGAGAGAATATTAAAAGCTAAAAGAGAAATGAGGCAGATTACATTCTGGGGTAAACCAATTAGGTTAACGACTGAATTTTCATCACAAACTTTGAAAGCGAGTAGATCCTGGAACAATGTATTTCAAACGCTGAAAAATAATGGATTCCAACCAAGAGTACTGTATCCATCAAAATTAAGTTTGGGATTTGACAATGAAATTAGTGTCTTTCACGATAAACAAAAGCTAAAAGAATTTGCAGAAAGAACACCAGCACTGCAAAGCGTTTGAGCAAAATACTAGAAGAAGAGGAATTGAAAAATAGTGCCCCAAACTAACAGCAGGAGGTATCTCAGTAAAGGGGGAGAAAAATAACCAAAAAGTAAAAACTAGCCAAACTAAAAATAAATAAATAAATAAACATGAATGAAAGTAAAAATCATATTTCAATTGTAACCTTAAATGTTAATGGCATAAACTCACCAATCAAGAGACATAGATTAGTAACCTGAATCAAAAAAACAAATCCTACAGTCTGCTGCCTTCAGGAGACTCATATGATAGGTAAAGACATACACAGGCTGAAAGTAAAAGGTTGGGATAAATCATACCACTCACATGGCCCTCGGAAGCAAGCAGGAGTAGCCATACTCATATCAAATAAAATCAATTTCAAACCTACGTTAATAAAAAGGGATAACGAAGGACACTATGTACTGTTAAAAGGAACCATCCACCAACAAGACATAACAATTATCAATTTGTATGCACCAAACAATTGAGCTGCAACGCTCATGAAACAAACTCTCCTCAAGTTCAAGAGTCAAATAGACTACAACACAATAACTACGGGTGACTTCAACACACTGATCTCGCCATTAGAAAGATCCTCTAGACAAAAACTGAATAAAGAAACTATGGAATTCAACAGCACAATAAATAACCTAGGCTTAACCAACATATATAGATTATATCAACCATCCTCAAGTGGATACACGTTCTTCTCAGCAACACAAGGATCCTACTCAAAGATAGTTCATATATTATGACATAGGGCAACCCTTAGTAAATATAAAGGCTTGGAGATAATACCATGCACCATAACTGATCATATTGGAATGAAACTGGAAATAAATGATAAAAGAAGGAAGGAAAAATCCTACATCATATGGAAAAATGAACAATATTCTACTGAATGATCAATGGGTTACAGAAGACATAGAGGAGGATATAAAAAATTCTTATAGACAAATGACAATACAGACACAACATACTGGAATCTATGGGACACAATGAAAGCAGTTTTAAGAGGGAAATTCATTTCTTGGAGTTCTTTCCTCAAAAAAATAAAATAAAATAAAATAAATGAACTCACACTACACTTCAAAAACCTAGAAAAAAAAAAGAAAAACAACAGCAAATGTAGTAGAAGACAAGAAATAATTAAAATTAGAGCAGAAATCAACGAAATTGAAACAAAAAAAAACATTGAAAAAATTGATAAAACTAAAGGTTGGTTCTTTGAAAACATAAATAAGATCGACAGGCCCTTAGCCATGCTAACAAAGAGAAGAAGAATGAGAACTCAAATTACTAACATACGGCATGAAAAAGGCATTATCATAACAGACACTACAGAAATACAGAAGATAATTAGAAAGTATTTTGAAACCCTATATTCAAATGAAATAGAAGATAGTGAAGATATCAATAAATTTCTTAAGTCATACGATGTGCCAAGATTGAGTCAGGAAGACACACACAATTTAAACAGACCAATAACAAAGGAAGAAATACAAGAAGCCATCAAAAGACTACGAACCAAAAAAAGCCCTGGAGCGGATGGGTATAGAGCGGAGCTCTACAAAACCTTAAAAGAAGAATTAATACCAATACTTTTCAAGCTATTTCAAGAAATAGAAAATGAAGGTGCTCTTTCAAATTCATTCTATGAGGCCAAAATCACCCTGATCCCGAAACCAGACAAAAACACTTCAAAGAAACAAAACTACAGACCAATATCTCTAATAAACTAGGATGCAAAAATTCTCAATAAAATCCTGGTGAATGTAATACAAAAGCATATCAAAAATTGTGCACCATGATCAAGTAGGATTCATCCCAGGGATGCAAGGCTAGTTCAATATACGGAAATCCATAAATGCTATTCACCACATCAATAGACTTAAAGACAAGAACCATATGATCATCTTGATAGATGCAGAAAAAACATTCGACAAAGTTCAGCCTCCCTTTATGTTCAAAACACTAGAAAAACTAGGGATAACAGGAACTTACCTCAACATTGTAAAAGCTATATATGCTAAACCTCAGGCTAGCATCATCGTAAATGGAGAAAAACTGAAGGCATTCCCTCTAAAATCTGGAACAAGACAGGGATGCCCTCTATCACCACTTCTATTCGATTTAGTTCTTGAAATACTAGCCAGAGCAATTAGACAGACAAAAGAAATTAAAGACATGAAAATAGGAAAAGAAGAACTTAAATTATCGCTATTTTCAGATGACATGATAATATATTTAACAGACTCAAAAGGGTCTACAAACAACTGCTAGAGTTAATAAATGAATTCAGCAAAGTGGCAAGATATAAAGTCAACACGCATTAATCAAAGGCATTCCTGTATATCAGCAGAAAAACTTCTGAAATTGAAATGAGGAAAACCACTCCATTCACTATATCCACAAAGAATATAAGATACTTGGGAATCATCCTAACGAAAGAGGTGAAAGATTTATATAATGAAAACTACAGAACCCTAAAGAGAGAGATAGAAAAAGATCTTAGAAGATGGAAAAATGTACTTTGTTCATGGATAGGCAGAATTAACATCATCAAAATGTTGATATTACCCAAAGTTCTCTACAGGTTTAAATCGGTGCCAATAAAAATCCCAAAGGCATTTATTGTAGAAATGATAAAGCAGTCATGAAATTCATATGGAAAAACAAAAGACCCTGAATACCAAAAGCAATTCTAAGCAGGAAGTGTGAATCTGGAGGTATAGCGATACAAGAGTTCAAACTGTACTACAAAGCAATAGTAATAAAAACATCGTGGTACTGGTACCAAAACAGGCAGCTGGACCAATGGTATAGAATAGAGGACACAGAAACCAATCCACAAAATTACAACTTTCTTATATATGATAAAGGGGCTAAAAACATGCAATGGAGGAAAGATAGCATCTTCAACAAATGGTGCTGGGAAAATTGGAAATCCATATGCAACAAAATGAAACTGAATCCCTTTCTCTCACCATGCAAAAAGTTAACTCAAAATGGATCCAGGAGCTAGATATCAAATCAGAGACACTGCGTCTAATAGAAGAAAAAGTTGGCTACGATCTACATACTGTGGGGTCGGGCTCCACATTCTTTAATAGGATGCCCATAGCCAAAGAGTTAATAACAAGAATAAACAAATGGGACTCACTTAAACTAATTTTTTTTTCTCAGCAAGAGAAACAATAAGAGAGGTAAATAGAGAGCCTACATCCTGGGAACAAATTTTTACGCCTCACACTTCAGATAGAGCCCTAATATCCAGAATATACAAAGAACTCAAAAAAATTAAACAATAAGATAACAAATAACCCAATCAACAAATGGGCCAAGGACCTGAACAGACACTTCACAGAGGAGGACATTCAATCAATGAACAAGTACATGAAAAAATGCTCACTATCTCTAGCAGTCAGAGAAATGCAAATCAAAACCACCCTATGATACCATCTCACTCCAGTAAGATCGGCAGCCATTATGAAGTCAAACAAAATAAGTGTTGGTGAGAATGTGGGGAAAAGGGTACACTTGTACACTGCTGGTGGGACTGCAAATTGGTGAGGCCAATTTGGAAAGTACTATGGTGATACCTGGGAAAGCTGGGAATGGATCCACCATTTGACCCAGCTATCACCCTTCTAGAACTATTTCCTGAGGATCTTAAAAGAGCGTACTGTAGAGATACTGCCACATCAATGATCATAGCTGCACAATTCACAATAGCTAGACTGTGGAACCAACCTAGATGCCCTTCAATAAATGAAAGGATAAAAAAAATGTGGCTTTTATACAAAATGGAGTATTACTCTTCATTAAAAAATGACAAAATCATAGAATTTGCATGGAAATGGATGGCATTAGAGCAGATTATGCTAGGCGAAGCTAGCCAATCCTTAAAAAAACAAATGCCAAATGTCTTCTTTGATATCAAAAGAGCAACTAAGAACAGAACATCGAGGAAGAGCATGAGGAAAAGTTTATCATTAAACAAAGACGAGTTGGGTGAGAGAAAGGGAGAGAGAAGGGAAAGCATATGGAAATAGTAGGAGACCCTCAATGTTACACAAAATTACATATAAGAGGATTTGAGGGGAAATGGGGGGGAAACAATGGAGAGAATTGAACAACAGCAGATGAGGTAGAGAGGGAAGATGGGAGGGGAGGGGAGGGGGGATAGTGGGGGATAGGAAAGGTCGCAGAATACAACAGTCACTAATATGCTATTGTTCAAAAATGTGAATGTGTAACCAATGTGATTCTGAAATTCATATTTGTGAAAAAAATGGGAGTTCATAACCCATTTGAGTCAAATGTATCAAAGATGATATATCATGAGCTTTGTAATGTTTGGAACAACCAATAGAAATAAATAAATAAATAACGGTTTAAAATTGACAGGGAAGAAATCAGCTAAAAATGGGTTGAGATGCATTCATTTTGCTAAGCAGAAACTTTGTTTCGTTTAGTTGTAACTATCACAAATTTATTTTACCAGGAAATTGGCTTTTGAAAATGCACATAAATTGAGATTAAAGGATAATTCACCTACCTTCATGAAAAATTCATAGCATTTTCTATATTTTTCATATTTCATTTTTTTTTCGTGAATATTTTGTCATGGACCAGGTCTAGTCTTAGGCTATTCTTCCAGAATACTACCTCATCTGACAAATTCGTACAATGTGTTGGATTGTTGTTTTCACCTTTTATTTAATAGTTTCTAGCTGATAATGTGTATTTTCTTTATCTTTATTTGCACATATATACCCAACAATATCTTTGCATTTTATGTTTTACTGGGGAAGAGACTCATCAAAAGCTCTTTGTTATATGTATCAACAATCAGACATTTAGAGCACACAATTATTCTTAATTTTGCATGAAAATATCTTTGTACTATTTTCTTATACAGATTTAGAATTATTAATAATGTCCCTACTGTAATAAGTAATTATTTACAAGAAGAATTAAACAATTGACTTTATATCAATTATGAATATGAAAAGTACTAAAATAAGCATTTGGCAATTAATACACAATTGATAGAAATTGAAATCACAAGAAAGCCTTTAAAATGTCAGTGCATATGGTCCTTAAATAATAGGTTATTCAAAAAACTTTTTCTAATTCATAAGATTTAATATGCCGTATTATAGCTTAATGTGATATAAAACCTTAAATTATCAGTATTGATAAAAAGAATGATACCTGTTTATTTAAATATGTTTATTTGATTTTCACTGTAAGATGTTAATTCTGGAAGGCTTGAGAATTAAGAAAGTTTTGGTCTATATTATTTTTAACAGGCTAATCAAAGTACTTTTAAATGTATATGTATGTATATATATATAATATGTAATGCATATGCATGAATATAGATACATATGTATAAAAATTTATTTTAATATATCTATCAGGTGATTATAATTATTAAATTTTCTCAAGAAAAGAACAATGACTATAAAAAACAGTCTTAAATTTAAATTTCATAGCATACTACTGTTTGTAATGACATGAGAGAAAAACAGATATGAAAGGAAAACGAAAAAGCAAGAGAGAGAAGGGGGAAAATGAGGAAGAAAGTGAGTAAAGATGAGGGAGAGGCATGTTCGATGTAAAGATAAAAGTGGAGGGGCTGGGTTTGTGGTTCAGTGGTAACATGCTTTTCTAGCATGTGTGGGACACTGGGTTCTATTCTAAGCACCACATACAAATAAACAAAATGAAGGTCAATCACAACTGAAAAAATTAAAAATAAAAAAGTAGAAATATTACCAAAACTCCAAGCTTTTATGAATGTTAAATTAAAAAAAATTATGTTACATAGCCTTATGTAATTTCTAGACTATCCAAAAGAGTCATTAAATGTTAGATTATTAGTGCGATAACTAAAAATCCATTGCTCTTTCCTCAACATTCTGTGGCATGCTAGTGGTAATATAAATTCTATTATAACACCAAAAAAAAAATCTAATATTTCTATAGTAACTGACCCAGTTTAATATCAAGGCTAGTAGATTCCTATGGGACATGATGTGTATTTTGACATTCATTTTTATTCAACACTGGAACATTACTATTTCTTCAGTTTATGCACATCATAGGATATATATTTCATCCACAAGTTCGCTAATTTATACGCATTTGTTTCACTTTCAGTCACTTCCTGCATCAGAACACATGTATTTCTCTATGTTTCTTGACTGCTCTTTTCATGAGACTTCTTTCCAAACTCATTATTTTCGATTTCCATTATCACATTTGAAGCAAAACTCATACACCCGTCATGATAAACCAAACCCTAGTATTACCATTAGATGTACAACTAGCTGGAATGAATGATTGTATATCAATATAAGATTTCTTACTTAGTTTCAGATATCAATTAAATCCATTATTTAAAGTGGAACCAGTTATATTATTTATTCACAGTATGGTCTTTTCATGCATTATCTCTATATTCATAGACACAGGATACACCTCTTTGTACCCCCAATACTAATTTATACGTCTTCAAAATATTGCTCCCAGAAATGGTGGAAGAAATGCACATGTCACCTGATTTACATATACATTTTATCACAGTAATATTCTGGACACAAAACGCAAAGGTGACACTTATGATTTTACCAAACCTAAATGGAAAGTGAACATGGATTACTAAAAACTTCCATGTCCAGTTTGCCTAATGCTCTCAAATGTGAATCCTATTCTTGACTACATATTTGTTTCTTCCTAAGATTATATATTCAACCTCAAGCCCGTTGAAAATGTCTAATCTTATCACTCACTTTTTCATTTGCCTGATTTCCTAATGTCTCTATTGATATCTGCTTTCCTACATATTTTCCCCAGCTTATCATTGTGACTGACTCTTCACATGTGCTCACATTTACATTCAATCTCTACCAGAAACCCTATTGCAAAAGAACTTTTGGTCCAAATCCTATACTCACTCTTAGTTCTAAACCTACAGACTATCTTTCTAATAATACCGACTATCCCTTCTTGACTAGAAGTTCTCTTTGACATTCCATCATTCAAGGTACAAAGTCCTATGCCATTGAACATTGATTTATCTGAGACATTTCTGCAGAACATAATTCAAAGCTAAGTATCCCAATCAAGGGCCCAATGCCCTTCTGGGCTTCAAATCTTACCTAGATTTCTGTTTTCATTCTTATATTTCACTTTTACATTCTTGTAAATATTACAGGTTCCCAATACCATTATTCATGCCGTGGAATGTTTCTTAACCCAAATTGAACTTTTATTAACCGTAACCATACACTCTTCCCTGAATCAAACTTTACAGAAGAGCAGGGACAGAGTTGCTTTTACAATACAGGAATGTAGGGGTTCTTAAACCTGCTGAGATCCTCAAAGGTCCATGCAGAAATGATCCCTGGAGAAGACGTAGGCAGCTATGAAGGAGTTGAGAGAGCAAAAGTCATCTTGCATGGCAAACCCCCTTGTCAGGATGAAGGGATGTGTCTGAATCAGTCTCTCTATCTAAATGTAGAGAAGATGGACTAAACCAGTCCTGTGTGGGGAGATGTTCCCAGGCGCCTATGTTTGTTATACCATTCTATCTTGTGAACTTGTCACCGAAAGTAGGGGCAGCCTCTATCTCATGGGACCCTTGGAAGCAAATGTTAAAACAAAGTGATTGCCAAGGTAGTGACCTCATACATTTCCTGAAGAAAGTGACCTACCTCACTTCCTTGGTGATGTAACTCTCTGAACTTGGGATCCAAGATGCCAGGCTGCCAGAGCCAGTCCCAGTCCCAATCCCAGTGGGCTCACTTGTTTGGATGTACCAAGGACAGAGTCAGTATTTCTTGGTATCTACAAATGTGAGGATTGCCAAATGCCAGGACAGATCTGAAGAGGGGCCTTTCCTGAGAAAGCAGGTAGTGGCTCACCGCTGGCTCCTGAGAACTTCACAGAGTTTGCAAAGGAGACAGATCTGAGACAGGACAGGACATTTCATTGGAACATAATACGGCCCAACAGACAGAGGACACTCCAGATAGTCAGAGACCTACTTGCAGGAAGGAGATGCCTTTGTGAGTGTGAGTGTCAGTTTGTGGTTTTGTCTCATGTTCTGAGAATAGGTAGGAAAGACAGTTTGTTTGGTTTGGAATGGACTGTTTCTAGTAAGTCTTTTGACAAGGTGAGTGATTCTATGCCTGTGTATCCCACTGTGTCCGTGGTTGTAGACATTAGAAAAGAGAATGCATCAATGGATATGTCTTGTCTTGTAGAAAGCTTCCCAGCATTCATCCTGCCCAATTTATGAATGAACTGCAGCTTGCCTTATGGAGGGACAACACCTACTATCTTCCTAAGTTCCTGTTTTCTTCCTGAATTCTGGCAACTCTGCAGAATAGGCTCATGGTTTTGTGTCCAAGATATGTACCACCTCCAAGCTCTGTTACATGGCCATGTACTGGGTAGCGGTAAGGAATGGCGAGCATCTCAGAAAACTCAGATATCAGTGTGACCAGGAAATTCTCAGTGGAGAAACCCTGCTTTGGGCCATTCTCTTACCTATGTTTCTGTTGCCCTGAATGTCAGGAAGGTCTTTGCCTCAGGCCACCCCTTTGTGAAGCCTGAAGAAAACAGTTTTCAAATGAAAATGAATGGTCATCACCTGTGGCTCTTTGCTTAGTTTCTTTGGAAATGGATGTGTCTTAATCAGCCTCTTGGACATGTGTGAGGTTGTGGCTTAGATTCTCAGCACCTGATGGATCTAAAGAAAGGTCCCATGTGTGCATCCAAACCAAAATGGCAAAAAGATCAGTTATGGTGGATGAAGTGTCTTGCCTTCCTTTGTTATGTTCCTGACCTACATCAAGTGAGAATAGCGATCATTTGGTTCAAATGAAATCTTCAAAGCCCTAAAGAAGTGCTTGGGTTTTCTCATTATTCCAAATCACATAAAGAATCTATACCTGACAGGCAGTAGGCTTCAAAATGGAGAAGCAGAGCAGTATTAACTGCAGTCCTATTTTATCACTCCTGGTTCAAATGCAGGGTGTCCAGGCCCCCATGACTTTAGGCAAATGAGGGGTAAGAGAGCTTATTTTGGACACTAACACATACCCCACTAGACTCTGACTACTAATCCTAACATGATGGAGAATAATAACCAAAACAGAATAGAAATACAAGCAGTTCAGAGGAGTCATGTTGTATAATTGGACTTGCCTTTTGCATTATATAGGCTAGGAATTATAAATCTACTCAATTTTTAATTAAAACAGTTCTCCATGTGTTTTTAAAGTTAACAAATATGTGAATTCCTCTCTCCCTTTCTCTGTGGCCTATTCAGCACATGTGTTTTTATATGCACATATAGAATCCTACCTGGTATCACATGTATATACTTGAGAGGTTGCTGACTTGGCAGATGCAAATTGTGAGAAGAGATCACTCCTCTTAATGCTGTTGGAACTGAAAATTCAAACTATTGGTGACCTTTCTAGCTGAACAAAATTATATATAAATCCATGTTCAGTAAAAAGTATATTTTGGGATGTGTGGATTATATATATTTCGTAATAAATTTCGATTGGCATATATATTGCTACTTTTTAATGTCTGTGTGAGTGTGTGTGTGTGTGTATATATATATAGGCATATGTATATATATGTATCTATATATATATATCTATATATCTATATATATCTATATCTATATCTATATCTATATCTATATCTATATCTATATATATATATATATACACACTCTCCAGATTTTTGAAAATATGAAATATATGTGTCTTATTATACACTCCCAAAATTTATTCATGTTCATGTATGTGGATTTATTATCAACTTTTCACAAGATTATTCTCAGAAATATTCATCCACCTGAAATACATATTTGTTTCCTAGTACTGAAAACTAACTTCAGTGAATGATGCATACAAATCCTAATATTTCTACAGTTACTGACCAAGTTTAACATCAATGCAAGTAGATTCCTATGGGACATGATATGTATTTTGACGTTCATTTGTATTCAACACTGGTACATTACTATTTCTTCAGTTTATGCACATCATGGGATATATATTTCATCCACAAGTTCGCTAATTTATATCAATTTGTTTCACTTTCAATTACTTCCTGCTTCAGAACACACGTATTCCTCCATGTTTCTTGACTAGTCTCTTCATGAGACTTCTTTACAAACACATTATTTTCGATTTCCATAATTACTTTTGAAGCAAAACTCACACACCCTTAATGACAAACCATAACCCTCATATTACCATTAGATGTATAACTGATAGGAATGAATGACTGTGTATCAATATAAGATTTCTTGTAAATTTTAAGATATCAATTTAATCCATTATTTAAAGTGGAATCAGTTATATTATTTATTCACAGTATCATCTATTCATGCATTATCTCTATATTCATACACACAGGGTACACCTCTTTGTACCCGCAATACTAATTTATACATCTTCAAAATATTGCTCCCTGAAATGGTGGAAAAAACACTTATGTCACCTGATCTACCTATACATTTTATCACAGTACTATTTTGGATACAAAATGCAAAGATCACACATATGTTTGTACAAAAGCCTAAATTGAATGGGAGCATGGATTACTAAAAACATTGATGTCTAGGTTGCCTAATTCTCTCAAATGTCCATCCTATTGGTGACTACATATTTGTTTCTTCGAAGATTATATAGTCAACATCAACCCTGTTAAAATGTCTAATCCTATCACTCACTTTATACTTTGCCTGATTTCCTACTGTCTCTATTGATGTTTCCTTTCCTACATATTTTCCCCAGTTTACCTATGTGACTGACTCTTCACATGTGCTGACATTGACCTTCATTCTATTACCGAAACCCTATTGATAAAGAACTTTTGGTCCATATCCTGTACTCACACTTCTTGCAAAACCTACCGACTATCTTCCTAATCCTATGGACTATCCCTGTTTGAGTGGATGTTCTTTTCTACAATCTATCATCCAAGGTACAAGGTCCTATGTCATTGATAATCAATTTATCTGAGACATCACTGCAGAACGTAATTCAAAGCTAAGTATCCAAATCAAAGGCCCAATGCCAATATGGACTTTAAATCTTACTACATTTCTGTTTTCATACATATTTTTCAACTCTATGTTCTTATATATATCACAGATTCCCAATACCATTATTCATCCAGCAAAATGATTCCTAACCCAAAACAAACATGTAATTAACCCTAACCATAAACTGTTCCCTCAATCTACATTTACAAAAGAGCAGGGACAGAGTTGGTCTTACAATACAGGAAAGTAGGGGATTGTCCACCTGCTGAGAACCTCAAAGGTCCATGCAGAATTGATCCCTGGAGAAGATGTAGGCAGGTATGAAGGTCCTGAGAGATCAAAAGTCATCTTCCATGCCAAACAACCTGGTCAGGATGAAGGCTTTTGTCTGAATCAGCCTCTCTCTTCTTAATCTAGAGAAGATGGACCAAATGAGGCCTGTGTGGAGAGCTGTTCCCAGGTGCCTATGGTTGATATACCATTCTAACTTGTGAAAGTGTCACAGAAATACGGTCAGCCTACATGTCATGGGACACTTGGATGCATGTGTTAGGACAAACTGGTTGCCAAGGCAGTAACCTCATTCAGTTCCTGAAAGAAGTTACCTCACCTCACTTTTTTTTTCATGGCACTTTCTGAACTTGGGATCCAGGAAGCCAGGCACCTAGAGCCTGTCTCAGTCCCAGACCCAGTGGTCTCACTTGTTTGATATAACAAGGACAGAGTCAGTCTTTCTTGGTATCTACTGATGTGAGAATGGACAAATGACAGGAAAGCTCTTAAGAGGGGCCTTTCCTGAGAAAGAAGGCAGTGGCTATTTGCTGGCTCCTGACAACTTCACAGAATTGGCCATGGACACCAGATGTGAGATAGGAGAGGCCATTTCAGGGGAACATAGTATGGCCTATCAGTCAGAGGACACTCCGGATAGTCACAAACCTACTTGGAGGAAGGAGGTGCTTATCTGGCTGGGGGTGTGGGTTTGTGGTTTTTTTCTCATGCTCTGAGAATATGTCTGAAAGGCGGTTTGTTTGGTTTGGAGTAAAGTGTTTCCAGAAAGTCGTATGAAAAGGTGAGTGTTTCTATGTCTGTGTATCTCACTGTGTCAGTGGTTGTAGACATTAGCAAAGAGAATGCATCAATGGATGAGTCTTGTCTAGTAGAAAGCTTCCCAGCATTCATCCTTCCCAATTTATGAATGGACTGCGGCTTGCCTTATGGACCGGCAACACCTGCTATCTTCCTAAGTTACTGTTTGCTTCCTGAATTCTGGCCACTCTCCAGAATAGGCTCATGGTTTTGTGTCCAAGATATGTACCACCTCCAAGCTCTGTGACACGGCCATGTGTTGGTTAAATGAAGGGCATGGCGAGCATCTCAGAAAACTCAGATATCAGTGTGACCAGTAAAGACTCAGTGGAGAAACCATGCTTTGGGCCTTTTCCTTACCTAATGTTCTGTTGCCCTGAATGTCAGGAAAGTCTTTGCCTCAGGCCACCCTTTTTGAAGCCTGAAGAAAAGTTTTCAACTGCAAATGAAGGGGCATCAACTGTGGCTCTTTGCTTAATTGCTTTGGAAAGGGATATGTCTTAATCAGCCTCTTGGCCTTGTGTAATTCTGTGGCTTAGATTCTCTGCACCTGATGGATCTAAAGAGAGATCCCATGTATGCATCCAAAAGCAAAATGTCCAAAAGAGCAATCATTGTGGATGAAGTCTCTCTCCTTCCGTGGTAAGGTTCCTGACCTCCATTAAGTGAGAATAGGCCTCCTTTGGGTCAAATAAGTTCTTCAAAGCCCTGCAGATTCTAGCCCATAGGTGATTGGGTTTTCTCATGACTCCAATTCACATGAAGAATCTAAATCCCACCATCAGTAGGCCTCAAATTTAAGAAGCAGAGCAAAATAAACGGCAGGCCTATTTGATGACTCTTAGTTCACAGGAAGGGTGTCCAGGCCACCCTGACTTTAGGCAAATGAGAGGCAAGGAAGCTTATTTTGGACACTGTCTTGGGCTGCACCCCTCACGGAAACCTCCAGCCAGAGGTTATGATGAGTGTCTGTATGGAAGAAAATGAGGGCCATGTGGGAGTGTTTTGGTTTTAATTGTAGTCATTTTTGTGGCGGTTAGTAGAGATTACATGGTCCACCTTGGCTTGAACTTTGGTGGGATTCTGCATAAAGACTGAGTTCTCGTACTGAACTCAGAGAAGTATTGCCATGAATAGTGTTGGAATTTTAGGAGGCCACGCATGAGAGTCGCCCTTGGAAACTGAGATCTAGGCCCAGGGTAATTATTCACAGAGCACTGGAAATCTCAGCCAGGATATCACATGATTTTGTTTGAAAAACTTGGCAACCATTGTTGAGAGTCAAAACACACATGGACCTCACATTGTAGACCTCAATGTTCCTGGATTCATGTGACCTTTTGGCCACTCTTTGGGAAGTCTTTCCTGTGAGAGATCTCCAGATATTTCATTGAAATGAGCTTCCTCACCATTTAATAGTTCCAGAATGCCTCCAACTTCATCCTTGAAAAATGGCTAGGTCAATATATCATGAAATTTTTAAAATTCCCATGACAAGTTGGCACTGGAGATTCTTTGGATATCCTGTGGCCGATCATAAGAATAACAGTCAGTGCCTTGATTGACTGGTTTTCATAAAAATTGTGCAGAACAGTGATGCCAGGAAGTTGGAGCCTGCTGAGGAGTGGGCCTAGAGCATTGGTGGGCAGGTGTGTGATAAAACATCTGCGGTGTGTTCATTTGGATCTGCCTTTGGCTTCCAAATGGCTTGTGACTGATGTGGTGCAGCCAGCAGTCCCTTCAATGTAAAGGCATCTTGTTATATGCAGAGGTTTTAGGGAAATATTTAGAATCAGGTTGCTATGGTCAAGGGGGCAACTATGTGGGATATAAGCCTGTTAGGTGCATTCTCCTGCAGACCCTGACCCACCACACGTGATAGAACCCCCTCACGCACAGAGTAACAGTTGAATTCTTTGTATTTCTTGAAGCAAATACCAAAATCCCAGTGCAACAGCAAGAAACACCACGAAAAGTGGAGAATGACCAAATAGCTTCACAGGCCCATGTGGATACACTTAGCCCCTCGTGTCCACAGTTTACCTACAAAGAGAGTATTCAGCACTGCTGACTCATGTTCAGGGAAAATAAGAAACCATGTCCTCCAGGTCACATAGATGAAGACGCTGATTTGATGGTCTCACTACAAACGAAGCTGAAGCTCCCGACAACAACATATATTTCAAGTGCCCACCCTCAGAGGCAGTTTCTCAAGAAGTCTTTACGCCAGCAGAGCTCCATGTTTTTGGAATGATTACACTGTCCCTTACTTTTGGAATCTCCTCTACCTCCTCCAAGGTTGTGAACTCCTGAGCATATTCCATTCCAGATATTTATTCACAGATTTTCTAACTCTTCTCTTCTAATTGTGTCTTACTCTGCGCGATTGTAATGTCAAGGCATTGTTCTGGATGAGAGTGGGAAGATTTTTGTGTACCACATATTTACATACACTTTGGATTCATTTTCCAATTTTCCTTTCAAAATACTGAATACCTCACACTAACACTTACCCTACTAGACTCTGACAACTAATCCTAATAAGATGGAGAAAAATAAACCAAAAAAAATAGAAATACAAGCAGTTCAGAGAAGGCATGGTGTATAGTGGAATTGCCTTTTGCATTATTTAGGGTAGGAGTTATAAATCTAGTCAATTATTTGTTAAAATATTTCTCCATGTGTTTTAAAGTTAACAAATATGTGAATTCCTGTTTCCCTGTCTCTGTAGTCTATTCAGCACATGTATTTTTACATGCAATTATAGAATCTTACCTGATACCACACGTACATTTTTGTGAAGTGGCTGACTTGGCAGATACAAATTTTAAGAGATCACTCCTCCTAAACGCTTTAGAACTGAAAATTCAACCTATGCGTGAGCTTCCTAGTTGAACAACATTATACATAAATCCATGTTAAATAAAATAAATATTTTTGGATCTCTGGATGATATAAATTTCATGGTGAATTTCATATAGCATATATTATGCTATTTTTAATGTCTGTGTGTGTTTGTGTGTGTGTATATATATATATATATATATATATATATATATATATATATATATATATATATATATTTCTCCAGATTTTTCAAAATATGAAATATGTGTCTTATTATACACTCCCTTAACTCATTCATATTCAAGTATGTGGATTTATAATCAAATTTTCTCAAGAGTTTTCTCAAAATATTCATTCTCCTGATATACATATTTGTTTCTTAGTACTGAAAACTAACTTTAGTGAATGGTGCATACAAATCCTAATATTTCTACAGTAACTGACCTAGTTTAACATCAACGCAAGTAGATTCCTATGGGACATGATGTGTATTTGGATGTTCATTTTATTCAACACTGGTACATTACTATTTCTTCAATTTATTCACATCATGGGATATATATTTTATCCACAAGTTCGCAAGTTTATAGGCATTTGTTTCACTTTCAATCATTTTCTTCTTCAGATCACATGTATTCCTCCATGTTTCTTGACTGGTCTTTTTATGAGACTTCTTTCCAAACACATTAATTTAGATTTCTATGATCACTTTTGAAGCAATACTCACACACCTTTCATGATAATCAAAACCCTAATATTACATATAGATGTATTACTGGTTGGAATGAATGATATTATATCAATACAAGATTTCTTATAATATTTCATATATTAATTCATTCCATTATTTAAAGTGGGAACAGTTAAATTATTTATTCAAAATGTGGTCTATTCATGCATTATGTCTATATTCATGGACACAGTGTACACCTCTTTTACCCCCAATAGTAATTTATAGGTCTTGAAAACATTACTTCCAGAAATGCTTGAAGAAATGCTCATGTCATCTGATCCACATATACATTCTATGACAGTAATATTCTGGACAAAAAATGCAAAGGTCACACTTATAATTGTACCAAAGCCTAAAATGAAAGTGAACATGGATTACTAAAAGCATCCATGTCCAGGTTTCCTAATGCTCTCAAATGTCAATCCTAATGGTCACTGCATATTTGTTTCTTCTTAAGATTATACATTCAAACTCAACAGTGTACAAAATGTCTAATCCTATCACTCACTTTATACTTTGCCTGATTTTGTAAAGTCTCTATTATTATCTGCTTTTCTACATATTTTTCAAAGTTCATCATTGTGACTGAATTTTCATATGTGCTGACATTTACATTCACTCTCTAACTGAAAGCCTATTGCTAAAGAAATTTCCGTCCAAATCCTGTACTCACTCTTCTTCCTAAACCTACCGACTATCTACCTAATCGTACCGACTATCCCTTTTTGACTGAATGTTCTCTTCCTCATTCAATCATCCAATGTACAAGGTCCTATGCCATTGTAAATGGATTTATCTGAGACATCTGTGCAGAACCTAATTCAACACTACGTATCCCAATCAAGGGCCTAATGCCCTTCTGGGCTTCAAATCCTAGATTTCTGTTTTCATACATATATTTTACCAATATAATTTAATAAATATTGCATGTTCCCAATACCATTATTCATCGCGCAGAATGATTCCTAACCGAAATCGAACCTGTTATTACCCTAACCATCATCGCCTGGAGGTCATTCCTCAAAAAAAGGAAAAACCAACAAATAAATGAGCTCACACTTCATCTCAAAGCCCTAGAAAAGGATGAACAAAACAACAGCAAATGCAGCAGAAGGCAAGAAATAATTAAAATCAGAGCGGAAATCAACAAAATTGAAACAAAAGAAACTATTGAAAAAATCAACAAAACTAAAAGTTGGTTCTTCGAAAAAATAAACAAGATTGACAGACCCTTAGCCATGCTAACGAAGAGGAGAGAGAACTCAAATTACTAACATACAGGATGAAAAAGGCAATATCACAACAGATGCTACAGAAATTCAGAAGACAATTAGAAATTATTTTGAAAACCTATATTCCAATAAAATAGAAGATAGTGAAGACATCGATAAATTTCTTAAGACATATGATTTGCCCAGACTGAGTCAGGAGGATACACACAATTTGAACAGACCAATACCAATGGATGAAATTGAAGAAGCAATCAAGAGACTACCCACCAAGAAAAGCCCGGGACCGGATGGGTATACAGCGGAGTTTTACAAAACTTTTAAAGAAGAATTAATACCAATACTTTTCAAGTTATTTCAGAAAATAGAAAAAGAGGGAGCTCTTCCAAATTCATTCTATGAGGCCAACATCACGTTGATTCCGAAACCAGACAAAGACACATCAAAGAAAGAAAACTTCAGAACAATAACCCTGATGAACCTAGATGCAAAAATCCTCAATAAAATTCTGGCGAATCGGATACAAAGGCACATCAAAAAAATTGTGCTCCATGATCAAGTAGGATTCATCCCTGGGATGCAAGGATGGTTCAATATACGGAAATCAATAAATGTTATTCACCACATCAATAGACTTAAAGATAAGAACCATATGATCATCTCGATAGATGCAGAAAAAGCATTTGACAAGTACAGCATCCCTTGATGTTCGAAACATTACAAAAACTAGGGATAACAGGAAATTACCTTGACATTGTAAAAGCTATCTATGCTAAGCCTCAGGCTAGCATCATTCTGAATGGTGAAAAATTGAAGGCATTCCCTCTAAAATCTGGAACAAGACAGGGATGCCCTCTATCACCACTTCTATTCAATATAGTTCTCGAAACACTGGCCAGAGCAATTAGACAGACGAAAGAAATTAAAGGCATAAAAATTGGAAAAGAAGAACTTAAATTATCATTATTTGCGGATGACATGATTTTATACATAGAAGACCTAAAAGGGTCTACAAAAAAACTACTAGAACTAATAAATGAATTCAGCAAAGTAGCAGGATATAAAATCAACACGCATAAATCAAAGGCATGCTTGTATATCAGCAACAAAACTTCTGAAATGGAAATGAGGAAAACCACTCCATTCACAATATCCTCAAAAAAAATAAAATACTTGGGAATCAACCTAACAAAAGAAGTGAAAGATTTATACAATGAAAACTACAGAACCCTAAAGAGAGAAGTAGAAGAAGATCTTAGAAGATGGAAAAATATACCCTGTTCATGGATAGGCAGAACTAACATCATCAAAATGGCGATATTACCAAAAGTTCTATATAGGTTTAATGCAATGCCAATCAAAATCCCAAAGGCATTGCTTGTAGAAATAGATAAAGCAATCATGGAATTCATATGGAAAAATAAATGACCCAGAATAGCAAAAGCAATTCTAAGCAGAAAGTGCGAATCAGGCGGTATAGCGATACCGGATTTCAAACTATATTACAGAGCAATAGTAACAAAGACAGCATGGTACTGGTACCAAAACAGGCGGGTGGACCAATGGTACAGAATAGAGGACACAGAGAACAATCCACAGAGTTACAACTATCTTATATTTGATAAAGGGGCTAAAAGCATGCAATGGAGGAAGGATAGAATCTTCAACAAATGGTGTTGGGAAAACTGGAAATCCATATGCAACAAAATGAAACTGAACCCCCTCCTCTCACCATGCACAAAAGTTAACTCAAAATGGATCAAAGACCTTGATATCAAATCAGAGACTCTGCGTCTGATAGAAGAAAAAGTTGGCTACGATCTACATATAGTGGGGTCGGGCTCCAAATTCCTTAAAGGACACCCATAGCTCTGGAGTTAATAGCAAGAATCAACAAATGGGACTTACTTAAACTAAAAAGTTTTTTCACAGCAAAAGAAACAATAAGAGAAGTAAATAGGGAGCCTACATCATGGGAACAAATATTTACTCCTCACACGTCAGATAGAGCCCTAATATCCAGAATATACAAAGAACTTAAAAAATTAGACAATAAGATAACAAATAACCCAATCAACAAATGGGACAAGGACCTGAACAGAAACTTCTCCGAGGAGGACATACAATCAATCAACAAGTACATGAAAAAATGCTCATCATCTCTAGCAGTCAGAGAAATGCAAATCAAAACCACCCTAAGATACCATCTCACTCCAGTAAGATTGGCAGCCATTATGAAGTCAAACAACAACAAGTGCTGGCGAGGATGTGGGGAAAAGGGTTCTCTTGTACATTGCTGGTGGGGCTGCAAATTGGTGCGGCCAATTTGGAAAGCAGTATGGAGATTCCTGGGAAAGCTGGGAATGGAACCACCATTTGACCCAGCTATTGCCCTTCTCGGACTATTCCCTGAAGACCTTAAAAGAGCGTATTACAGGGATACTGCCACATCGATGTTCATAGCAGCACAATTTACAATAGCTAGATTGTGGAACCAACCCAGATGCCCTTCAATGGATGAATGGATTAAAAAAATGTGGCATCTATACACCATGGAGTATTACGCAGCACTAAAAAATGACAAAATCTTGGAATTTGCAGGGAAATGGATGGCACTAGAGCAGATTATGCTTAGTGAAGCTAGCCAATCCCTAAAAAACAAATACCAAATGTCTTCTTTGATATAATGAGAGCAACTAAGAATAAAGCAGGGAGGAAGAGCAGGAAGAAATGATTAACATTAAACAGAGACATGAGGTGGGAAGGAAAGGGAGAGAAAAGGGGAATTCCATGGAAACGGAGGGAGATCCTCATTGTTATACTAAATTACATATAAGAGGTTGTAAGTGGAATGGGAAAACAAACAAGGTGAGAAATGAATTACAGTAGAAGGGGTAGAGAGAGAAGATGGGAGGGGAGGGGAGGGGGGATAGTAGAGGATAGAAAAGGTAGCAGAATACAACAGTTACTAGTATGGTATGATGTAAAAATTTGGATGTGTAACCCATGTGATTCTGCAATCTGTACTTGGATAAAAAAGGGAGTTCAAAACTCACTTGAAGCTAATGTATGCTAATGTATGAAATATGATATGTCAAGAGCTTTGTAGGGTTTTGAACAACCATTAAAAAAAAAAGAAATTTCCGTCCAAATCCTGTACTCACTCTTCTTCCTAATCCTACCGACTATCTACCTAATCGTACCGACTATCCCTTTTTGACTGGATGTTCTCTTCCTCATTCAATCATCCAATGTACAAGGTCCTATGCCATTGTAAATGGATTTATCTGAGACAACTGTGCAGAACCTAATTCAACACTACGTATCCCAGTCAAGGGCCCAATGCCCTTCTGGGCTTCAAATCCTAGATTTCTGTTTTCATACATATATTTTACCAATATAATTTAATAAATATCGCAGGTTCCCAATACCATTATTCATCACGCAGAATGATTCCTAACCCAAATCGAACCTGTTATTACACTAACCATACACTGTTCCCTCAATCTAACTTTACAGAAAAGCAGGGACAGAGTTGGTCTTACAATACAGGAGTGTAGGGAAACTTCCACCTGCTGAGAACCTCGAAGGTCCATGCAGAAATGATCCATGGAGAAGATGTAGGCAGCTATGAAGGACCTGAGGGAGGAAAAGTCAACTTCCATGGTAAACAACCTGGTCAGGATGAAGGGATGTGTCTGAATCAGCCTCTTTCATCTTAATGTAGAGAAGATGGACCAAACCAGGCCTGTGTGGAGAGCTGTTCCCGGTTGCCTATGGTTGATATACCATTCTAACTTGTGAAAATGTCAGAGCGAGTAGGTGCATCCTCCATCTCATGGGACCCTTAGAAGCAACTTTTAGGAAAAAGTTGTTGCCAAGGCAGTGACCTCATTTAGTTCCTGAAGGAAGTGACCTCACCTCACTTCCTTGGTGATGGAACTCTCTGAACTTGGGATACAGGAAGTCAGGCACCCAGAGCCAGTCCCAGTTCATGTCCCAGTGGTCAAACTTGTTTGGATTTTCCAAGGACAGAGACAGTCTTTCTTGGTACCTACTGATGTGAGGATGGCCTAATGCCAGGAAGGTCTGAGGAGGGGCCTTTCCTGAGAAAGAAGGTAGTGGCTCACCGCTGGCTCCTAACAGCTTCACAGAGTTGGACACGGAGACCAGATCTGAGAGAGAACAGCCCATTATGGGGGAATATATTATGGCCCACCAGTCAAAGGACACTCCATATTTTCACAGACCTACTTGGGGGTCTGTGTGGGTGTGGGTGTGGGTGTGGGTTTGTGGTTTTGTCTCATGTTCTGAGAATAGGTAGGAAAGTCGTTTTGTTTGGTTTGGTGTGAATTGTTTCTAGTAAGTCTTTTGACAAGGCGAGTGTTTCTATGTCTGTGTATTCCACTGTGTCCGTGGTTGTAGACATTAGAAAAGAGAGCGCATCAATACATATGTCCTATCTAGTAGAAATCTTACCAGCGTTCATCCTGTCCTATTTATGAATGGTCTACGGCTTGCCATATGGATCAGCCACTCCTAATATCTTCCTAAGATCCTATTTTCTTTCTGAATTTTGGCCAAACTCCAGAATAGGCTCATGGTTTTGTGTCCAAGATATGTACCACCTTTAAGCTCTGTGACATGGCCATGTACTGGATAGCTGAAGGCAATGGTGAGCATCTCAGAAAACTCAGATATCAGTGTGATCAGGAAAGTCTCAGTGGAGAAACCCTGCTTTGGGCCTTTTGCTTACCTATTGTACTATTGCCCTTAATGTCAGGAAAGTCTTTGCCTCAGGCCACCCCTTTGTGAAGACTGAAGAGTTTTCAAATGGAAATGAATGGGCATCACCTTTGGCTCTTTGCTTAATTGCTTTGGAAAGGGATGTGTCTGAATCAGCTTCTTGGCCCTGTGTGAGGTTGTGGCTTAGATTCTCAGCACCTAATGGATCTAAAAAAATCCCATGTGTGCATCCAAAACCAAAATACCCATAAGAGCAGTCATTGTGGATGAAGTCTCTTACCTTCCTCTGTAAAGTTCCTGACCTCCATCTTTGAGAATAGGGATCCTTTGGGTCAAATGAGTTCTTCAAATCACTACAGAGGCTAGGCCATAGGTGCTTGGGTTTTCTCATGACCCCAATTAACATAAGGAATCTAAACCCCACAGTAATTAGGCCACAAAATGGAGAATCAGAGCAGTATTAAGGGCAGGCCTCTTTCATCACTTCTGGTTCACATGAAGGGTCTCCCTGCCACACTGACTTTAAGCAAATGGGGGAAAGGGACCTTATTTTGGATACTGTCTTTGGCTTTGGCCCTCATGGAAACCTACAGCCTGAGGTTATGATTAGTGTCTATATGGAAGAAGATGAGGGCCATGTGGGAGTGTTTTGGTTTTAATTTTGGTCATTTTTGTGGCCGTTGGAAGAGATGACTGGGTCCACCTGGGCTTGAACACTGGTGTGATTCCCCTTAGAAACTGAGTTATGGAACTGACCTCAAAGAAGTATTGCCATGTATTGTGTTGGGATTTTAGGAGGCCACGCATGAGAGTCTCCCTTGGAAACTGAGATCAAGGCCCAGGGTGGCTTTCCAGAGAGCACTGAGAATCTCAGGAAGGATATCACATGATTTTATTTTTAAAGAATTGGCAGCCATAGTTGCAAGTCAAAGCACAAAAGGATCACACATTGTAGACCTCAAATGCCTGGCTTAATGTGACCTTTTAGCCTGTCGTTGGGAATCATTGCCTGTTAGAATTCTCCAGAGATTTCATTGAAATAAGCTTCCTCTCCATTTCATGGTTCCTGAATGAATTAAACACCACAGTGCCTCAAACTTCATCCTTGAAAAAAGGCTAGATAAATACCATTAAATTTTTGAAATTCCCATGAACAGGTGTCAGTGGAGAACCTTTGGATGTCTTATAGATGATCATGAGTGTACCAGACAATGCCTTGATTGACTGGGTTTCATGAAAATCATGTAGAACAGAGATGCCAGTAATTTGGAGCCCGATGAGTAGTCGGCCTAGAGCAGTGGAGTGTAGGTGTTTGTTAAAACATCTGTGATGGGGTCATGTGGATCTGCCATTGGCTTCCAAATTGTTTGTGACTGACATGGTGCAGCCCCCATACCCTTGTATGTAAAGGCATCTTGTTATACGGAGAGGTTTCAGGGCAATGTTTAGAATCAGATTGCTATTGTCAAGGGGGCAAGCTATGTGGGATAGAAGCCTGGTTGGTGCACTCTCCTGCAGACCCTTAACCAACACACGTAACAGAACTCCCTCCAGCACTCTGTCCTAGTTGACCTCTTCGTATTTCGTGAAGCAAATACTAAACTCCCAATGCAGCTGCAAGAAACACCATGAAAAGTAGAGGAAGACCAAATGGCTTCAAAGTCCACACTGGGAGACACTTTGCCCCCAAATGGCAACAAATTACCTACAAAGAGAGAATTCAGCCCTGCTGCCTCATGTTTATTGGAAAATAAGAAACCATGTGCTCCAGGTCACACAGATGCAGACCCAGATTTGATGGTCTCACTACAAAGGAAGTTAAAACTCCTGACAACAACATATATTTCAAGTGCCCAACCTCAGAGGCAGTTTCTCAAGAAGTCTTTAGGCCAACAGAGCTCCATGTTTGTGGAGTTTTTACCATGTACTTTACTTTTCGAAACACCTCTACCACCTTCAAGGTTGTTAACTACCGAGAATTTTCCATTCCAGATGTGTATTCACAGATTTTCTAACTCTTCTTCTCTTATTGTGTCTTACTTGGGGTGAAGGTAATGTCAAGGCATTGTTCTGAATGAGAGTGGGAAGACTTTTGGGTAGCACATATTTGCATAAACATTGGATTCATTTTCCAATTTTCTATTCGAAATACTGAATCCCTGACTGTCAGAGGTAGAAGGAATTCTATTCTACTTCAAAGAATAGCCTGACACTTACAAGAAACAGCCACCAGGAGACATCCTGTCTGAGAGACATCCTATAGCCATCTGTCTCCCTGAGACATCCTGCGGCCATTTGTCTTTCTGAAATTTCCTGAGGTTATCTCACCTTGTGAAGACATCTAGGAACTGCCGATAAGAGAGATTTCCCACATCCAGCATACAAATACCCCTGTGTGAACAATAAAAGTTTGCAGCTTGATCAGAACTCCTGTCTTGCTGTCATCTCTCGTGTCTCTTGTCCCTTCATTCCTCCCTATCTAGGTTCGCTGCCCACGTTGATGTGACCTGCCGGCTGGGACATCTGGCGCCCACCGACTGGGGCTTGAGCTTTTGATTGAGGGGGACCCCGTCCTCCTGGAAGATTTGGTCAAGCGGAGCTTCCAATAACTGCAGAAGACACCACCGAGAGACAGATCCAGGAGGAGCGTGGGGATGACGCACGGTGATTGACCCACTATGGGACAAGCAGTTTCGTCATATGATTTGTTTTTGTCAGGCTACAAGGAGTCCTTGCAGACATGGGGGCGCGTGTTTAGAAAAAAGACTTAATTTTTTTTTCATACATAAGAGAGCAGTGTCCATGGTTTCCTCTTGAAAGGACCATTGATGGTAAAAGATGGCTTGGAGTAGGAGACTGTTTAAAAGATTATTATGAATCCTTTGGCCCAGAAAAAGTGCCTGTTCCCACCTTTTCTTACTGGAACTTAATTAATGAAATTCTTAAAAGTTCACCCTTTGACAATGGTACCTTAAAACTTGTCGAGGTTGGGGAAGAGGCTATGCAAATACTTCTCGTATCCCCTCGGCATGCCCATCAGTTAGTATAGACATAGACCCTTCTTAGTCTCCCCAGGACCATGGGAACCTTCCTGGTCCCCCTCAAAATACCACCCTAAGGATTAAGGCTCCAATGGTTACCAACTGCCTTTATCCAGTTTTAAATTCCGGAGACTCATTGACCCCTGTAGAGGAGGCTACCTTGGAGAAGGAAGCAGCTCGCTACCATTCAGAAGACCCTGCACCTCTCAAGACCCTGCCACAGCCTATAGGACTTACACATCCAACCCCTCCTATATCCCTCCTGCCTTTTGTGCTCTGGCACTTCAGGGTACAAATGCCCCCCCCCCAGATATTTTTTCCCCACTTCCCTTGCCTAAACTGGCTCCTTTGTGAGCATCCTTCCAACATAGACAGGAACAGATCCAACCTTTAAAAGAATTAAGATCCCTTCACTCTGAGCTCTGTTCATTAGCCTTAGGTATGGAGTCAAAGTAACTGGCCTACAGTGGTCTAATACAAAGGCAAAGCCACTCCATCAACCTGTGCTCGCCTTCCCAGTCACCACCAGTCAGATAGATAAGCCTGCCCAGGCTGAGGTCAAAGACTTAGACGAGGATCAAGAGGAGGAAGCGGAGAAATGGAATAAGGAGATCAGGACTCAGAGGATGAGGAGTTCAGCCCTAGGCAGGCAGGAACCCAGAGTCTACAAAAAATTAAGCCTGCATTTTCCTGAAAAACTTAAAAAGGCTTGTGCTCACTATGGCCCCTTTGCACCCTACATGTTGGCTTTATTAGAAAGCCACAGCACACAATGACTTACTCCCAATGATTGGAAATTTTTAGACCAAGCTACCCTCAGTGCCAGAGACTTCCTGTTATGGAATGCAGATTTCAAAGAGCACTGTCGGGAAACTGCTCAAAAAATTTTAACTAAGGCCTCCTCTAAGTCCGGGACTTATGTTAAGCTAGTGGGCAATGAGCCTTTTGACACTAAAACTAAACAGGCACATTTCCCTGCTGGACTTTTGATGCAGATTCAGATGGCTGGCTTACATGCTTGGAGACACCTCCCTCAAAAGTCTCGGCTACCACTTCCCTGGCAAAAATTCGACAAGGGCCCGACGAGCCTTATAGCGACTTTGTTCCCAGGCTTAACCTAGCTGTGGAATGCTTGCTTGGACCAAGTGAAAACAAAAGCTCTTTTGTAAAACATCTTGCCTTTGAAAACGCCAACCCGGCATGTCAGGATGTTCTTCAACCACATAAGGATAAAGGGAAACTTTCTGACTTTATTAGACTCTATGCAGGGGTAGGTGCAGCTCATGCCATGGGTCTTGCCCTAGGTGTCACCTTTACCAAGACCTTTCACAATCCTGGCTCACGTACTTGCTTTACTTGTAAACAACCTGGCCATTTTGCACGCAAGTGTCCGACAGGCAAAGAAAGCCTAGGAATAGCATCTCCTTCAACTGGGGCTATACCGCCCCAAGCTACCCTTTGCCCTAGATGTGGTAAAGGTCATCACTGGGCCAGTGAGTGTAGATCTAAGACAAATGCCCTCAGACAGCCTATTTTTTCCTGCTTCTTGGGAAACTCCCTGCGGGGCCAGCCCCGGGGCACGACATCCCCCAGGACAAAACCAGGGGCAATAAGATTTTTTCCCTTCCAAACTCCCAACCTACCTCAAAATTCTTCTCCACAATTGCTTCCCTCCAACTAGCCACTCCAGGCAGCGCAGGATTGGACATCTGTGCCACCACTGAAACTATATTAGACTCAATGCAAGGGCCCCAGATAATACCCACTGGAATTATGGGTCCCCCTCCATCTCATATCTGTGCCCTTATTTTTGGAAGAGCCTCTACTAACTTACATGGTGTTCAGGTCTTCCATGGCATTAATTATAATGACTTCACTGGAGAAAAAAAATAATGGCCACAGCTATTAATGGAGTTTTGGCCATCCCAGCAGGAACAAGTCTTGCACAATTAATACTCCTTCCCTTGAATCCAGGAGGCACTTAACCACCCAAACCTACCGCGGGGGACTGCCTCCTTGGGCTGCTCTGATGTAAATTGGGTTCAACCCGTTTCTCAAAATAGACCCACCATTTCCCTACTTATTGAAGGAAAGGAATTCCAAGGAATTCTAGATACTGGAGCTGATGCCACAATTATTTCTCAAAAATATTGGTCATCAGCTTGGATCCTCACCCCATCCTTGACTGACCTTAAAGGGATAGGACAGTCAAACAATCCTCTGGTCAGCTCTACGGCTCTTATCTGGACTGATAAAGAGGGTAATAAGGGAATTGTCACTCCTTTCATTGTTCCTGACCTCCCTCTTAACCTATGGGCCCGAGATATTTTGAGTCAAATGGAAGTCATTCATGCCAGTCCCAATTCCATGGTGACTCATCAAATGCTTCGTATTTATTTTGTCCCTGGTATAGGCCTTGGGAGACTGAGACAAGGACTGGTTGAGCCAATAAAACCCATACAAAAAAGAAATACATATGGACTTGGGTATTCGGATTTTTAGTGTCAGTCTCTGACTCTCCTGTACCCCATGGAGATAAAATTATTTGGGAGACTCAGACTCTTGTGTGGTTGGATCAATGGTCCCTTACCCAAGAAAATTTGGAGGCTGCCTCCATGTTAGTGCAGGAACAGCTGGCAGCCGGCCATGTAGAGCCCTCAACCTCACCATCGAATACTCCAATTTTTGTTATCAAGTAAAAATCAGGCAAGTGGTGCCTTTTACAATATTTGTGTGCCATTAATAAACCTATGTGCCGAATAAGAGAACTACAGCCAGGCATTCCCACACCAGTGGCTATTCCCAAAAACTATTGTAAAATGATTATTGACTTAAAAGATTGTTTTTTTTTTTTTTTTTTTACCATTCCTTTACATCCTGAGGATAGACACTATTTTGCCTTTAGTCTCCCTCACCTTAATTTTCAGGGCTCTATGCAGAGATTTCAATGGAAGTTTCTTCCCCAAGGTATGGCCAACAGCCCTAGTCTTTGCCAAAAATATGTTGCTCAAGCAGTAGACCCTGCGAGAGAGCTATGGCCACAAATTTATATTTTACATTATATGGATGATTTGTAATTGCTGCACCTAATAACCATGACCTTAATAATTGTTACTTGGACCTTTACAAAATCCTCACAACCTTGGGACTACAGATAGCTCCTAATAAGGTTAAAACACAGGACTGTTATACCTATTTGGTCCTTAAACTTCAAGATAATCAGATCCAAATTCCTAAGATACAACTATGGGTGGACCATCTTCACACCCTTAATGATTTTCAAAAATTACTGGGGAATATTCAATGGCTAAAAACATATTTAAAATTACCCACTTGTATACTTTTGTCCCTTAATGATATTTTGAGAGGTGATTCCCACCCCTCCTCCCCTCAAAAGCTTACTCCCGAGGCATGACAGGCATTAAACCAAGTCACAGAAGCCATTGCCAAACAGTTTTTTACAGAACATTCTTATAACCATCCTCTGGTTCTGGTTATTTTACACACTCCTCATACACCCACAGGAATATTTCGGCAGCAAAATACACATTTTAGAAATAAAGGCTGCCTTTGCTTTGGGTCCATTTACCCACCACATTCTCCAAGGTTATTACTGTTTTTCTTGCTCAGGTAGCTTCTATTATTTTTAAATGTCGTTTGCTATCTCGACAACATTTTGGCAAAGACCATGATAATATTTTAATTTCATATACTAAAGACCAAACCCAATTTTTACTACAGACAGAGAATGAATGGCTTTTTGAGAACAATTGATAACCACCTCCCCAATGACCCCCTTTTATATTTTGTCCAGTTACATCCATTTATTTTTGCCAAAATTACTCAAAAGGCTCCCATTCCTCAAGTCCTTACTGTCTTTACAGACGGTTCCAGTAATGGCCTAGCAGTCTTTGTTGTCAATAACCAACCTAACACCTTTGATACTGTCTATCATTCAGCACAGTTTGTGGAATTGTTTGCCATAACACAAGTTTTTAAAACATTTCTTGATAATCCTGTTAATATTTATACATACAGTGCCTACATTGCTCATTCTGTGCCCCTGCTTCAGATTTCACCCACCATTAAGGCTTCTTCCAATGTGGCCCATCGGTTTCACCAGCTTCAGAAGCTAATTCAGGCCAGACAACACCCATTTTTCTTAGGACACATCAGGGCACACTCTGATCTTCCCAGCCCTCTAACACAAGGTAATGCCAAAGCTGATGCAGCAACTCGTTTCATCTTTTCAATTTTTGTTGGCTCCATTCAAAAGGCCACGGATTTACACAATCTTCACCATCTAAATTTCCAGAACCTTCGATAACTATGTAAAATTACCAGGCAACAGGCACGAGAAATAGTAAAAGCATGCCCTGGTTGCCCTGTCTCCCTCCCCATTCAACACTTGGGAGTTAACCCCCGAAGATTACTGTCCAATCAGTTTTGGCAAATGGATGTTACTCATTTTTCTGAATTTGGAAAAACCAAATATATACACGTTTCTGTAGATACCTTCAGCGGCCTTATTTTTGCATCACCACATTCTGGAGAGGCTATCAAAGATGTCCTTTCTCATCTTGTTTCAGTGTTTTCCGTAATGGGTAAACCAATACATATTAAAAACAAGATAATTGTCCTGCATATACCAGTGCCAAGTTTAAACAGTTTTGTGCTTCCTCGCAAAGTTGTCATACTACTGGAATTCCATACAAGCCTCAGGAATTGTGGAACGTGCCCACCTTACCTAAAGACTTGGCTAACCCGCTTTAATGCTTCTGCACTTGTATTTACCACTCACAGGCATCGCCTTAATCATGCATTATTTGCCCTTATTTTTCTTTCCCTAGACAATGAAGGCCATTCGGCTGCAGACTGACACTGGCAATCCTCATCCAATTCTGTTCGCCCACCTGTTATGTGGCACAATCCCCTTACAAATAAATGGAAAGGCCCAGGTCCTGTCCTCATCTGTGGACGAGGCTCAGCTTGTGTTTTGGACCAAGAGCAAGCAGCCCCAAGATGGTTACCAGAACGCCTGGTTAAACAGGTTAATGGCTTACCTCAACACAGGGATGGAGGCCCTCACCCTGAGGACAAATTTTCCTCTTTTTCAGATGCAGCCAACAATCTGTGTGAGGATCCTACTTAAGGCACTTCTGCTGAACAGGATTGTACACGGAGGCTTTGGCCCTCCACCTTCCAACATCATGGAGTACCTTTTTGGCCCTCACTGTGAACGCAAGGGAGGATCTTGGGCTCAGGCTCCCACTAGTTTGACCCAGACTGCTGACTGCGTGACTAAGGTGGCTTACCTCCGGGCCGAGGTTGACCATAAACTCAGAGGAGTTCATCAGCCTAAATTGGTATGTGTTAACAAGCCAAAGATTATTCCCCCTAGTACAAGTAATGCTCTCTAAAATTGTTCTGCAACTTGAACGCATACCCAAGAGATGCATGCCACTTGTTATGCGTCGGCCTCAATTTGTGTCAACAAGAAGGGAGAACAATTTTTTGAAGCCTCCCTAACTAAAACTCATGCAGCAGGAGGGACCACTATTCATTATACCCCCGTTCTTTTTGACCGGGGAGGAGAAGGCAAATACACCAAGCTACAGTCAGCTGGGTGCCAAGGCCCTGTTGGTAAACCCCCCTTCTGCCCCATTAAGGCACCTACAGGGGTCGCTGATGGTGGAGGATTCCCTTATGCTGTCAAGCATCCTCAGATAATCAAACTTTTGAAACCCCAAATCCCTGAGCTCACATATCATCTCTTAATATAGAGAAAATGCCAGCTCCCCGGTTTAGATAACAATATATTAGATATTTTGGAAACTACCTTCTCCTTGCTTAATAATTCCAACCCCACCTTTGCTGGTGATTGCTGGCTCTCCATGACAACAGGGGCAATCATGCCTATTGCAGTTCCTATTAATTCTATCATAGACGATGATAATACATGCCAACCCAGATTTCCTTTTAAAGTACAGTCTATAGGCACTTTTACAATATGTCTTTTAGGCGCGATGCAAAATAATACCTATGATATTGATGTTGGACTTCCTTTGGAAATTGCTCAACAGTACAAAACTATTCCTCACCCACCCCATCTCTTTGTCCCTCCAATGGCACAGTTTTTATGTGTGGAGGAAACTCGGCCTTCCTGAGGCTTCCATCGAATTGGACCGTTGGCTGTGTTCTTGCCTTATTACTCCCTGATATAACTATTGTCCCAGGAGACAAAACTCTATGCATTCCTAGTCTAGACACCTTAGTCAAAAGACACAGGCGGGCAATACAGGCCTTACCACTCTTTGCCAGCCTTGGAATAACAGCTGCTGTGAACACAGGTACAGCTGGCTTAGGCATGGCTATACACTCTTAGCGTCGCCTGTCTCAACAACTTATAAATGATGTAAAAACTCTATCAGGAACCATTAAAGATTTGCAGGACCTAGTAGACTCCCTGGCAGAAGTGTTCCTTCAAAACAGAGAAGGCTTAGATTTACTGACAGCTAACCAGGGAGGTATTTGCTTGGCCTTAGGGGCACTATGCTGCTTTAATGCCAATAAATCAGTCATAGTACGCACTAAAATTAAGCAGCTTCAAGAAGATCTAGAAAAGAGATGAAGGGAACTTTTTGAAAATCCCCTCTGGACTGGGTTTAATGGATTTCTACCCTACCTTCTTCCCCTATTAGGCCCTTTGTTGGGTTTACTTTTAATGGTGTCCATAGGACCCTGCATTATAAACAGGCTTGTACAATTTATTATAGAACAGATTAATATTTTGGCCTCTAAGCCCATACAGGTCCACTATCATCACCTGGAGATGGAAGACCATGCTGCCAACATTTAAAAGGATGTTCTACCCTTCTCACAGGCTTATTTCTTAAGTTTACATCCCCACAGATCTCTCTTTCTTACATTAAACTATAAGTAACAGCTCTGACCAACCATCTTCTGCCATTGCCATAAGGGTTCGTCCCCCATGGGCCCCTTCACTTGGGCGGGGGGATGCACCCATGGAGTGAGGACATTAGGCCATAATAACGGAGGATGCAGGATGGACTGCAGGAGGATGGATCCACGGATACCAAAACAGAAGACCTCTTAGTGACACGCTCTGGTGCATGGCGGTCGGCATGCTTCCCTTTTAAAGCCGTCTCCTCCAAAAATATGCCAAGGCCACCACGAAATCTTGTAAACATGCTCTCTCGAATCAGGAGATATTCAAAGGCCTGCTAGAGAAACAGAGCCTCTATCACCCCCTAAAACATTGGCCGGTAAGGTATGGTCAAATATTTTATATAAGAAAGGGGGAGAGGTCAGGGGCTAGAAGGAAGTTCTCCTTCAAAGTATAGCCTGACACTGAAAAGAAACAGCCCCCTGGGAGATATCCTGCCTGGGAGACATCCCGCAGCCATCTATCTCCCTGAGACATCCTGCAGCCATCTGTCTTCCGGCAACATCCTGAGGTTTTCTCACTTTCTGAAGACATCCAGCAACTGCCGATAAGAGAGCTTTCCCATCCACAGCATATAAATTTCCATGTGAGAACAATAAAAGTTTGCAGCATAATCAGAACTCCAGTCTTGCTGTAATCTCTCGTGTCTCTTGTCCCTTCATTCCTCCCCAACTAAGTTTCTTGCCCACGTTGATGTGTCCCGCCGGCCGGGACAACTGACACTAACCCATACCCTACTACACTCTGACAACTAATCCTAATATGATGGAGAAAAATAACCCAAACAGAATAGAAATACAAGCAGTTCAGAGGAGGCATGGTGTATATTTGGACTTGCCTTTTGCATGATATAGGGTAAGTGTTATAAATCTAGTTAACAACACCTACTATCTTCCTAAGCTCCTGTTTTCTTCCTGAATTCTGGCCACTCTCCAGAATAGGCTCATGGTTTTGTGTCCACGATATGTACGACCTCCAAGCTCTGTGACATGGCCATGTACTGGATAGCTGAAGGGAATGCGAGCATCTCAGAAAACTCAGATATCAGTGTGACCAGGAAAGTCTCAGTGGAGAAACCCTGCTTTGGGCCTTTTGCTAACCTATTTGCCTGTTGCCATGAATGTCAGGAAGGTCTTTGCCTCAGGCCAGCCCTTTGTGAATCCTGAAGAAAACTGTTTTCAAATGGTAATAAATGGGCATCACCTGTGGCTCTTTGCTTAAATGCTTTGGAAAGGGATGTGTCTGAATCTGCCTCTTTGCCCTGTGTGAGGTAGTGGCTTAGATTCTCAGCACCAGTTGGATCTAAAGAAAAATCCAATGTGTGCATCCAAAACCAAAATGCAAAAAAGATCAGTCATGGTGTATGAAGTTTCTCACCTTCCTCTTTTAGGTTCCTGACCTCCATCAAGTGAGAATAGGGATCCTTTGGGACAAATGAGTTCTTTCATGCCCTGTAGAGATGATTGGGTTTTCTCATGACTCCAAATCACATGAAGAAACTATACCTGACAGTCAGTAGGCCTCAAATTGGAGAAGCAGAGCAGTATTAATGGCAGACCTATGTGATCAATCCTGGTTCACAGAAATGGTGTCCAGGCTACCCTGAGGTTAGGCAAATGAAGGGAAAGAGACCTTATTTTGGAAACTCTCTTTGGCTGTGCCATTCATGGAAACATCCAGCCAGAGGTTATGATGAATGTATATATGGAAGAAGATGAGGGCCTTGGTGGAGTGTTTTGGTTTTAATTGTGGTCATTTGTGTAGAGTTTGGAAGAGATGACTGGGTCCACCTGGGCTTGAACTCTTTTGTGATTCCCCTCAGAGACTGAGTTCAGTGACTGACCTCAGAGAAGTAATTGCTTTGGAAAGGGATGTGTCTTAATCAGCCTCTTGGCCCTGTGTGAGGCTGTGGCTTTGATTACCAGCACCGTATGGATCTAAAAATGATCCCATGTCTGCTTCCAAAACCAAAATGGCCAAAATTGCAGTCATTGTTGATGAAGTCTCTCGCCTTCCTTTGTAAGGTTCTGAAAGAATAAAAGAAATTGAAATTGAAACGTAAAGAAACAGGTTCTGTAAAGTTTCCAGGCTGCACGCAGAACCTGAAATTCCTGTGGCAGTTAAGACAATTCCCGGAACTACCCATTAGATGTGTGTTGAAATCTTCCCTGACCACCTAGTTACTTAACAACCTCTTCCCAAAAACCGTGCAGCTAAGCACATATACATCTCAGGGCTTCAACCAATCAGTTTAAATGTATACCCCTTCTCAGGGCTGACCAATCACCCCCTGCCTGAACTGTTCCCACCAATGAATGTGCAAATCATGTTTTAGAGTTGTTATTTGATTTTCCCACAGTATACGGTGATTTGCTAAAGGAAGCTAGGATGTATGTTAAGTCCCTGCCCTCTCTAAAGAATGTATATAAAATCTGCTCATGTTGTTCTTGGGGCTCTTTGTTTTTTGCTCCTCTGAAGTGAGCTCTGAGCCCCAGCATGCTGGACCCCCAATAAACCCTTTGCTGTTTCATGAGAAATTCTCTTGGTGGTCTTTTCCTCCGACGTTCGGCCCACCTTTTCATCTGGAGGCCCTAGCTGAGAAATCCAGCAGTGACGAACAAAAGACCCCAATGGACTCCTTTCAGAGTAATTAAGGTGCCTCTTTCTGGTTTCAGGTTTCAGGTTAGGGCTTGGCAAAATGGCTGTCGGTGAAGAACATTAGCTCTCTGCGATGGTGGCTGACAGATGTGTCACAGAGTCACAGGCCACGTCCCTGGGGGAAACTCCAGAGGACTCGGGAAATTGAGGATTAGTAGATTCCTCAACTCGGTAATTTTTTGCTTCAGGATTCGGTTTTCCAGCCCATCAGGTTTTGCTGGCTACTCAGTTTTGTTCATTGTCAGGAACTCATGTTGAGTTTACTGTCTGTCTTTATTGTCTAACCCATCAGGTTTGGCCAGTTACTCAGTTCTAATCTTTTTCTTGGACTCATGTTAACGTTTACTGTTTGTCTTTGTCTGTGTCACGTTTGTGTATTCACTGTCCCTGTTTGAGTAACTCCCATTATGGGACATTATGGGACTAAGCACTTCCATGCCTCTGTCCCTTAACCTTGATCATTGGACTGATGTTCGCTCAAGTACCAAGAATCTTTCTTTTTCAGTAAAATGCCGGATCTGGCAGACTCTCTGTGCTTCAGAATGGCCCATCCTAGGAGTCGGATGGCCCCGAGAAGAATCCTTCCACTTCCCTCTAATCCGAAATGTCAGAGATATTGTCTTTCACCGGGGCCACTTGGCCACCTAGATTAACAGCCATATACCCCTTCCCCCACGATCTTATCATTCCAACATTCTGCTCCTCCCCCTCTTCCCTCCATTCTGAGTCAGAAGACTGGACACTCCTCTCTCTCCTTATCCTCTACCCTAGCTCCCCAACCCACAACATGTTCCAGATGATCCTCCCGCCGCTGACTCAGCCTCTCCGCCGCTAGAGGCAATTGGGCCAGACCCAAGCACTCCAGGGGACTTCCCCGGAGCAGCAGCAGACCCTGCTCCCCTGAAGGAAGCTGGGCCACCTAAAGGAACCCGCAGGAGATAAATAATATAAAACTCGGAAGCCCCAGTGATGCTCCCTCTCTGTCCCTACGGGCCCATGAACCGACCCAACTGGGACCCCGACACCTTTGAATGTAGGTAGCATCTGTCCACTTATCGCCGTTCTCTAATAGTGGGTCTCTGAGCGGCCGCCAGAGGGCCGACTAATTTGGCCAAGGTAAGAGAGATTATCCAAGGGCCTAATGAGTCTCCTTCTATGTTTCTGGATAGAATTATGGAAGCGTATAGGAAATATATTCCTTTTGATCCTCAGGCAGAAGACCAAAAGCCATCTGTTGCAATGGCCTTTATCGAGCAGACTGCCCTAGATATTAAGAGAAAGTTACAACGTCTAGATGGATTATAAGATATGACCTTAAGAGATTTAGTCAGAGAAGCTGAGAAAGTATATTATAAGAGAGAAACTGAGGAGGAAAGGGAATAGAGGAGAGAGAAGGAAAGGGAACAAAAGAAGGAGGAAAGAAGCAAATGGCAGAGTAAAGCATTGCCTAAGGTTCTGGTCACAGCAGCAAATAGGCCAGAAGTTAAAAAGCAGGGATACATAAAGGCATACCTGGGCCCACGCCAAAGGCTGCCATTGGCCTCAAATCAATGTGCCCACTGTAATAAAAAAGAACACTGGGCCAAAGAGTGCCCCCAAAAGAAGCAGCCACGCCAGCCCGCCGTGCTGACTCTAGAAGAGGACTAGGAAATTCGGGGCTCAGATCCCCTCCCCCAGCTCAGAGTAAAATTTGAAGTTGAGGGGAACACAGTGAACTTTGAAGTGATTACAGGAGCAGTATACTCAGCCCTTAAGACTTCACTGGCCCCCCTATCAATTAAATCGTCCCTAGTTCAAGGGGCTAATGGCAGTAGATATCAGGCTTGGACAACTAAGATGAATATGGACCTCGGAAAGGAAAAAGTCCACCACTCTTTCCTAGTAATCCCAGAATGCCCGGCCCCATTGATGGGCAGGAATATGCTTACAAAACTCTGGACTAGAATAACCTTTAACCCTAATGGTCCCCAAGTGGGGGTTCTAAAGCCTGCAGTATTAACTCCCATAGTAACATCTTTGACTATGTCTGTAGAAGATGAACATCAACTCTTCGCGCCCCCTAGGACTGATCAAACAGGCAAACTACCCCAGAAATGGATAAAAGATTATCCTAATGCCTGGGCAGAAACTGCTGGGTTAGGTCTAGCCATCAACAACCTCCAATAGTAGTAGAATTAAAAGCCTCTGCGTCTCCAATTAGTGTTAAACAATATCCTCTAAGCAAAGAAGCTAAGGATGGGATAAGGCCCCATATTCATAAATACCTGGGTCTTGGGGTCCTAAGGCCCTGTCAATCAGCCTGGAACACCCCCCGGTACCAGTAAGAAAGCCAGGAACTGGGGACTACCGTCCTGTTCAAGACCTAAGAGAGATTAAACAACAGAGTGCAGGACATTCACCCCACAGTACCCAATCCATATAATTTGCTTAGCACTCTGGATCCGGAGCAGAAATGGTACACTGTGCTGGACTTAAAAGATGCTTACTTCTGCTCGCCTCTACATAAGGACTGTCAGTTGCTGTTAGCTTTAGAGTGGATAGACCCAGAACCTGAAACATCTGGCCAACTAACCTGGACTAGACTCCCACAGGGGTTCAAAAAATCCCCCATTCTCTTTGATGAAGCCCTCCACAGAGACATCAATGACTTCAAAACTGCACACCCCGAAGTCACCCTACTCCAATAGTGGATGATCTTCTACTGGCAGCCAACACCAAGGAGACCTATGAGTCTGGGACCCAAGTACTATTATTCGAGCTTGCTCGGCTTGGATATATGGCTTCTGCCAAAAGGCCCAAACTTGTCAGCAAGAAGTAATCTTCCTGGGTTATTCTCTTAGGGGTTGCAAAGGATGGCTCCCTGAGCCCAGAAAAAAAACCGTTTTGCAGATACTGCCCCCATCTAATAAGAGAAAACTCAGAGAGTTTCTTGGGACTGCCAGCTTTTGCAGGTTATGGATTCCTGGGTTCGCATCTCTGGCTGCCCCTTTATACCCGCTGATAAAGGGGGATGCCCACTTCCAATGGACCCCTGAGAACCAACAAGCTTTTGATAATGTCAAAAAAAGGTGCTGCTATCTGCTCCGGCCTTAGCACTCCCAGATGTAGAAAACCCTTCACTCTCTATATCGAGGAAAAGAAAGGAATAGCACGGGGAGTGCTCACTCAGTCTTTGGGACCTTGGAAAAAGCCAGTAGCGTATTTATCCAAAAAACTGGACCCATTGGCTAGCGGGTGGACCCATTGCTTAAGTGCTATAGCAGCGGCAGCCCTTCTAATAAAAGATGCTCATTAATTAACGTTGGGACAGAAGCTAACCATTATAGCCCCCCATGCCCTGGAGAGCATCATCTGTTAGCCTCCAGAGAGGTGGCAATCAAACTCCAGAATAAACCACTACCAGAGCCTCTTGCTTGACAAAGACAGAATAACGCTGGGACCCCCTGCTCCACTCAACCCACCTACACTGCTGCCAGAAGAATCATCAGGACCCGTCACTCATGAGTGTCAACACATACTGGCAAGGAAACCAGTATACAACAAGACTTGAAGGATCAGCCACTGCCTCGCCCTGAAGACGTATGGTTTACGGATGGCAGCAGCTTCCTCCAAGATGGTAAGCGGCGGGCTGGAGCAGCAGCAGTTAGCAAAACTGATTTCATCTGATACTCTGGTCTCCCAGAAGGGACATCAGTCCAAAAAGCAGAACTGATTGCCCTTATGAAAGCATTGGAACTAGCAACAGGGAAAAGGGCCACCATATAAACTGATAGCCACTATGCATTTGCCACTGTTCATATGCTCGGGACTATTTACCAACAATGCGGGCTATTAACCTCTGCCGGAAAAAAAATAAAAAATAAAGATGAGATGCTCCACCTTGGCTCAGCAGTGCAGGGCCATAAGGAACTAGCTATAGTGGACTGTCCCGGGCACCAGAAGAGAAACAACCCTGTGGCAGTTGGAAACAGAAGGGCAGATGAGGAAGCTTAATTGGCAGCCCTAAACAGAGTGACTCTGTTAACTTTTTCCACACCGGGGGGGAACAAAAATCAGGAGACTTGGCTGCCCCGGAACATTCAGGCAACTTATCATCTGAGGAGACAGATACAGAAATCTGGGACCCTACAGAGCCAAGTTTACAATCTCAAAAAGCCCACCTTTATGTCAAAGACGTACACCAGCTAAACCACTTAGGCTCAAAGAAGTTATAGGCACTCTTAAAGGACCGAAGAAAGGACTTATTATTGACTGACTCAAAGAGGAAAAAATAGCTGAGCAGGTGACTAGAGCTTTTCAAGTCTTCCAATTAGTTAATACTTTCCCATCCAAGATTCCTGCAGGGAAGCGCATACGAGGAACCAGACCAGGACAATTCTGGGAAGTGGACTTTTCTGAAATTAAGCCAGCAAGGTATGGACTTAAATATCTCCTAGTCTTTGTAGATACTTTTTCAGGATGGGTCGAAGCCTTCCCCATGAAGAAAGAAACAGCTCAGATGGTGGTCAAAAAGATCCTGGAAGACAGTTTTCCAAGGTTCGGCCTGCCTAAGGTAATAGGGTCTGATAACGGACCAGCATCCGTGGCCCAGGTAAGTCAGGGATTTTCCAGGACCCTGGGGATTACTTGGAAGTTATATTGTGCTTATAGACCCCAGAGCTCAGGACAGGTAGAAACGATGAATAGAACCATCAAAGAGACTTAACGAAATTAATCTTGGAGACCGGCATAAAAAATTGGACTATGCTCCTACCTCATGTACTTTTTCGTGCAAGAAATACCCCTCCGCCCCTTTGTGTAACCTCACCCCTTATGAAATTCTCTACGGTGCCCCTCCTCCATTAAGGGACCTAACCCCAACTCTGAGATTAATGATTCCTTTCACACACCCTTGCTAGACAGACTTAAAGCCCTTGAACAAACCCAGCACCCAGCGATACCTGTGGAAACAGTTGGCCACTGCTTATCATCCTGGAGACGAGGGAACTCCACATCGATATCAAGTGGGAGACTTCGTCTACATGAGACAGTATCGGGTGTCATCCCTGGAACCCTGCTGGAAAGGACCATACCAGGTGCTGCTTATAACACCTACAGTGGTGAAAGTGGATGGGATCACTTCCTGGATCCATGCCTCCCATCTCAATCCTGTGCCCTGTCCATACTCTGGCTGGAAACTGGAACAGACTGGTAACCCTCTCAAGTTGCATGTCTGTGGTGTGGGTAGGGCTATGGATTCTTCCCCTGACCACCAGCAGTCCTAATCCCCATCAGCCTGTTCAGCAACAATGGCAAGTTATAAATCCTACTGGGCAAGTAGTGTGGTCTATTTCACATACAGCCCCCTTATGGACTTGGTGGCCATCTCTCCACCCGGACATTTGTCAGCTTGCCATAGGCCTCTCTGACTGGGATCTTCCTGACATAGTGGACCCCACACAGATCCCACTAAAGCCCAAACCAACTTACCCCATGAATTATTGATGTCATCTCCCCAGCTCAGGTGTAAACTAGCCAGTCTTGTTTATTAAGTGTGCCCAGCTGATTTCTGAAATCGCAAACAGGCCCAAACCTGTGGAGGACCCAGTGAC
This sequence comes from Callospermophilus lateralis, assembly GCF_048772815.1. Taxonomy (NCBI): domain Eukaryota; kingdom Metazoa; phylum Chordata; class Mammalia; order Rodentia; family Sciuridae; genus Callospermophilus; species Callospermophilus lateralis. The sequence continues at coordinate 329,852 of NW_027512677.1, read as the reverse complement.
TTTTATTGTAGATCTTGGGGTTGTGAACACACGGGAGCTACATTGTGAAACCCAAACTCCCCAGACAGTATGATTCGGTAGGATGAAATGACATCTGGATTGATCCCAATAAATGTGCCGCTATCCAAGTGGTGTCAAAAACTTGCTGTGGAAAAAATAGTCTATGTTACCCCCTCAATATAACTTTCACTTCCAAAGGAAGGGGCTACCTCAGAACAACATGGCCTATGGGAAATACTTGGGGAATGCGATTCTATATTAATGGCCCTGGCTATGACTTTGGTCTCTGGTTCACCATTCGGCTTAAAAAGGAAGAAAATCCCACAGCAATAGGGCCCAATCCATTCAAGTCTGGAATTAAGCCTCCTAAACCTCCCATGCCTAGATCTACCAAAACCCCTCTACCATCTCATACTTCGCAGTTTCCGTCTTTGCCTACTTCCCCAGTCCAGAGTACAGCTGACTCCTCCCCCTGGGAACTAATTAAAGGAACCTTTATGGTACTGAACTCCACACAGTCAGAACTCCTTGCATTTCAGCCCAGGTATTTGACAGCTCTGTACATTATTGTGTAATGGTGCAGATACCCCCCAGGGTGCTCTATCATGATCCAGAATCCTTTGAAGGTCTACTAGGTGGACAAATAGTCCGATTTTGCCGGGAGCCAGTGTCCCTTACTCTAGCCATCCTATTGGGGCTAGGAGCTGCTGCAGGAGTGGGTACAGGAACAGCTGATATGATCCATGGGTCACAACAAATGGACTGATTAGAAACAGCAATAAATCAAGACTTGAAGACGTTAGAGACCTCCATCACAGTTTTGCAGGAATCCTTAACCTCTCTCTCTAAAGTTGTTTTACAGAACAGGTGAGGATTAGACCTCCATTTAATAAGGGAGGGGGGCCTCTGTGCTGTACTGAGAGAAAAATGCTGTTTTTATGCTGACCATACTGGAGTTGTAAAATAATCCATGAGTAAATTGAGAAAATGCCTTGAAGAGCACCAGAGAGAAAGGGAGATTCAACAAGTGTGGTTTGAGTCATGGTTTACCTTGTCCCCCTGGTTAACTACACTCCTATCAGCCTTAGCTGGACCCCTGATCATGCTTATGGTGTTGATAACTGTGGGACCTTGTTTGCTTAACCTCATAGTTTCCTTTCTCCAGGCTCAGATTGGGCAGGTAAAACTCATGGTAATCAGACAGAAATACACTTCACTGGCAGAAATAGAATGTGAGACCCCACAAAAATTATGATTCATTACTTTTAAAAGGAGAAATGAAAGAATTAAAGAAATTAAAATTGAAACGTAAAGAACCAGGTTTTGTAAAGTTTACAAGCTGTGCTCAGAACCTTAAATTCCTGTGTCAGTGAAGACAATTCCCGGAACTGCCCATTAGATGTGTTGAAATCTTTCCTGACCACCTAGTTACTTAACAACCCCTTCCCAGAAACCGTGCATCTCAGCACGTATACATCTCAGGGCTTCAACCAATCAGTTTAAATGTATACCCCTTCTCAGGGCTGACCAATCACCCCCTGCCCGAACTGTTCCCGCCAATGAATGTGCTAATCATGTTTTAGAGTTGTTATTTGATTTTCCCACAGTATATGATATTTGCTAAAGGAGGCTATGATGTATATAAAGTCCCTGCACTCTCTAAAGATTGTATATAATCTCTTCTCAAGTTGTTCTCGGGGCTCTTTGTTCTTTCCTCCTCTGAAGTGAGCTTTGAGCCCCAGCATGCTGGACCCCCAATAAACCATTTGCTGTGGCATGAGACAATAGGTGCTTGGGTTTTCTCATGTCTCCAAATCACATAAAGAATCTATACCTGACAGTCAGTAAGCCTCAAATTGGAGAAGCAGTGCAGTATTAGCGGCAGGGCTATTTGATCACTCTTGATTCAAAGGAAGGGTGTTCAGGCCACCCAATGCCCTTCTGGACTTCAAATATTACCTAGATTTCTGTTTTCATACTTATATTTCACCAGTATATTCTTGTAAATATCGCAGGTTCCCAATACCATAATTCATCCTGCAGAATGATTCCTAAACCAAATCGAACCTGTTATTACCCTTAACCATGCAATATTTCCTCAATATAACTTAACAGAAGAACAAGGATATTGTTGGTCTTACAATACAGGAATGTAGGGGATCTTCCTCCTGCTGAGAACCTCAAAGTTCCGTGCAGAAATGATCCCTGAAGAAGATGTAGACACCTATGAAAGACCTGAGAGAGCAAAAGTCAACTTCCATGTAAAACAACCTGGTCAAAATAAAGGGATGTGTCTGAAAGCCTCTCTCTTCTTAATGTAGATTAAATCGACCAAACCAGGCCTGTGTGGAGAGCTGTTCCCGGGTGCCTATGGTTGATATACCATTCTATCTTGTGAAAGTGTCACAGGAAGTATGGGCAGCCTCCATCTCATGGGACCCTTGGAAGCAACTGTTAGGAAAAAGTGGTTGCCAACCCAGTGACCTCATTCAGTTCGTGAAGGAAGTGACCTATCACACTTCCTTGGTGATGGAACTCTCTGAACTCGGGATCCAGGAAGCCAGGCACCCAGAGCCAGTCCCAGTCCCAGTCCCAGTGGTCTCATTTGTTTGGATTTACCAAGGACAAAGTCAGTCTTTCTTAGTACCTACTGAAGTGAGAATGGCCAAATGCCAGGAGAGCTCTGAAGAGGGGCCTTTTCTGAGAAAGCAGGTAGTGGCTCAACCATGGCTCCTGACAACTTCACAGAGTTGGCAAAGAAGTCCAGGTCTGAGATAGGACAGGCCATTTTGGTGGAACATAGTATGGCCCACCAGTCAGAGGACACTCAGGATACTCACAGACATACTTGGGGGAAGGAGATTCCGTTGTGGGTGTCTGTGTGAGTTTGTGGTTTTGTCTCATGTTCTGAGAATAGGTAGGAAAGGCGGTTTGTTTGTTTAGACTGGAATGTTTCTAGAAAGTCGTTTGACAACGCGAGTGTTTCTATGTCTGTGTATCCCACTGAATCCGTTTTTGTAGACATTTGAAAAGAGAATTCATCAATGGTTGTGTCCTGTCTAGTAGAAAGCTTCCCAGCATTCATCTTGCCAAATTAAAGAATAAAGAGCTGCTTGCCTTATGGATGGGCAACACCTATTATCTTCTTAAGTTCCTCTTTTCTTCCTGAATACTGGCCACTCTCCAGAATAGCCTCATGGTATTATTTCCAAGATATGTACCACCTCCAAGCTCTGTGACATGATCATGTACTGGATAGCTGAAGGGAATGAGAGCATCTCAGAAAACTCAGATATCAGTGCGACCAGTAAAGTCTCAGTGGAGAAATACTACTTTGGACTTTTGCTTACCTATTGTTCTGTTGTCCTGAATGTCAGGAACGTGTTTGCCTCAGGCCACCCCTGTGTGAAACCTGAAGAAATCAGTTTTCAAATGGAAAAGGATGGGCGTCACCTGTGGCTCTTTGCTTAATTGCTTTGGAAATGGATGTGGCTGAATCAGCCTCTTTGCCCTCTGTGAGGCAGTGGCTTAGATTCTCAGCACCTGATGGATCTAAAGAAAGTTTCCAAGTGTGCATCCAAAACCAAAATGGCCAAAAGAGCAGTCATTGTGGATGAAGTCTCTCGCCTTCCTCTGTAAGCTTCCTGACCTCCATCAAGTGAGAATAGGGATCCGTTGGGTCAAACCAGTTCTTCAAAGCTCTGCAGAGGCTAGCCAATAGGTGCTTGGGTTTTGTCAGGACACCAATTCACATAAAGAATCTATACCAGTCAGTTGGCCTCAAACTGGAGAAGCAGAGCAGTATTAAAGAAGGGCTATTTGATCACTCTTGGTTCACAGGAATGGTGTCTAGTCCACTCTGACTTTAGGCAAATGAGGGGCAAGGGAGCTTATTTTGGACACTGTCTTGGGCTGCGCCCGTCATGGAAACCTCTAGCTAGAGGTTATTCAGAGTGTCTATGTTGAAGAAGATGAGGGCCATGTGGGAGTTTTTTGGTTTTAATTGTGGTCAATTGTTGGTGGTTAGAAGAGAATCCTGGGTCCACCTGGGCTGGAATTCTGGTGCGATTCCCCTTAAAGACTGATTCCTGGAACTGACCTCAGAGAAGTATTGCCATTAATTGTGTTGGGATTTTAGGCGGCCATGCATGAGAGTCGCCATTGGAAACTGAGATCTAAGCCTGGGGTGGCTATTCACCAAGCACTGTCAATCTCAGCCAGGACATCACATGATTTTATTCTGAAAGACTTGGCAGCCATTGTTGAGAGTCAAAACACACATGGACCTCACATTGTAGACCTCAATGGGCCTGGCTTCATGTGGCCTTTTGGCCACTCTTTGGGAAGACTTGCCTCTGAAAATTCTCCAGAGTTTTCCTTGAAATGTGCTTCCTAAAAATTTAATGGTTCCTGAATGAATTGAAACCCACAGTTTCTCCAACTTCATCCTTGAAAAATGTCTAGATAAATACCATGAAATTTTTGAAATTTCCACGACCAGGTGGCACTGGAGAACCTTTGGATGTCCTGTTGCTGATCAAGAGTGTACCAGACAGTGCCTTCCTTGACTGGGTTTCATGAAAATGGTGTAGAACAGAGCTGCCAGTATGGTGGAGCCTGTTGAGTAGTGGGCCCAGAGCTGTGGTGTGCAGTTGTGTGATAAAATATCTGTGGTGGGGTCATGTGGATCTTACTTTGGCTTCCAAAGGCTTGTGACTGACATGGTGCAGCCAGCATACCTTTGTATATTAAGCCATCTTGTTAGATGGAGAGTTTTCAGGGCAATGTTCAGAATCAAGTTGCTATGGTCAAGGGGGCAAGCAATGTGGCGTAGAAGCCTGGTTGGTGCATTCTCCTGCAGACCCTTACACACCACACGTGACAGAACTCCCTCCAGCACTGTGTCCCAGTGGAACTCCTTGTATTTTGTGAAGCAAATACCAAACTCCCAGTGCAGCAACAAGAAACACAACAAAATTGGAGAATGACCAAATGGCTTCACAGTCTACACGGAAAGATTCTTAGACCCCAGTGGCCACAGTAAACCCACAAAGAGAGAATTCAGCACTGCTACCTCATGTTCATTGAAAAATAAGAAACCATGTCCTCCATGTAACAGATGCATACACAGCTTTGATGGTCTCACTAAAAAGGAAGCTAAAGCTCCTGAAAACAACATATATTTCAAGTGTACAACCTCAAAGACAGTTTCCCAGATGTCTTGAGGCCTGCACACTTCCATGTTTGTGGAGTTTTTACAGTCTCCATTACTTTTGGAAACTCCTCTACCACCTCCAGTGTTGTGAACTCCAGAGCATTTTCCATTCCAGATATGTATTCCTAGATTTTCTAACTCTTCTCCTCTAATTGTATCTTACTTGGGGCTAAGGTAATGTCAAGGCATTGTTCTGGATGAGAGTGGGAAGATTTTTTTGTAGCACATATTTGCATACACATTGGATTCATTTTCCAATTATTCATTCAAAATACTGAATCCCTCATAGTAACCCACTCCCTACTAGACTCTGACTACAAATCCTATTATGATGGATAAAAATAGACCAAACCAAATTGAAATACAAGTAGTTCAGAGGATGCAAGGTTAACATTTGGACGTTCCTTTTGCATTATATATGGTAGGAGTTTTAAATCTAGTCATTTTTTTGTTGAAACACTTCTCCATGTGTTTTTAAAGTTAACAAATATGTGAATTCATGTCTCCATTTCTCTGTAGCCTATTCAGCACATATATTTTTATATGCACATATAGAATCCTACCTGGTACCACACGTACATTCTTGTGAGGTGGCTCACTTGGCAGATACAAATTGTGAGAAGAGATCACTCCTGTTAAACACTGTTGAAACGGAAAATTCAACCTATGAGTGAGTATCCTAGCTGAACAACATTATACATAAATTCATGTTCAGTAAAATGAATATTTTTAGATCTGTGGATGATATATATTTCATGGTGAATTTCATTTGGCTTGTATATTAATACTTTTTAATTTCTGTGTGTGTATTTTAATATATATATATATATATATATATATATATATATATATATATATATATATATATATATACATATATATATACACTCTCCAGAGTTTTCAAAATATGAAATAAATGTATCTTATTATGTACTCCCTAAATTCATTAATATTTAAGTGCGTATTTATAATCAACTTTTCATAAGATTATTCTAAGACATATTCATCCTCCTGAAATACGTATTTGTTTCCTAGTACTGAAAACTAAGTTAAGTGAATTGTGCATACATATCCTAATATTTTTACACTAATTGACCCAGGTTAATATAAATGCAAGTAGATTTCTATAGGACATGATGTGTATTTTGACGTTCATTTTTTTCAACACTTGTACATTACTATTTCCTCAGTTTATGCACATCATAAGATATATATTTCATCCACAAGTTCACAAATTTAAAGGCTTTTGTTTCACTTTCAATCACTTCCTGCTTCAGAACACATGTATTCCTCCAGGTTACATGACTGGTCTTTTCATGAGACTTCTTTCCAAACACATTATTTTCGATTTCCACAATTACTTTTGAAGCAAAACTCACACATTCTTCATGATAAACCATAACCCTAATATTACCATTAGATGTATAACTGGTTTGAATGAATGGATATATATCAATATAAGGTTTCCTGTATATTTTCAGATATCAATTTGAACCATTATTTAAGTTGGAACCAGTTATATTATTTATTCACAGTATGGTCTATTCATGCATTATTTCTATATTCATAGACACAGTGTACACCTATTTGTATTCAAAATACTAATTTACACGTCTTCAAAATACTGTTCCTAGAAATGGTGAAAGAAATACTCATGTCACCTGATCTACATATACATTTTATCACAGTAATATTCTGGAAACAAAAAGCAAATGTCACACTTATGATTGTACTAAAGCCTAAATGGAAATTGAACATGGATTACTAAAATCATCCATGTCCAGTTTGCCTATTGCTCTCAAATGTGGATCCTATTGGTGACTACATATTTGTTTCTTCCTAAGATTATATATTCAACCTCAAACCTGTTGAAAATGTCTAATCCTATTACTCACCTTATACTTTGCCTGATTTCCTAATGTCTCTATTGATATATATTTTCCCCAGTTCATCATTGTGACTGCCTCTTAACATGTGCTGACATTTACATTCACTCTCTACATGAAACCCTATTGCTAAAGACCATTTTGTCCAAATCCTATACTCACTCATCTTTCTAAAACTACCGTCTATCTTTCTAATCCTACCGACTATCCCTTTTTGACTGCATGTTCTCTTCGACATTCAATCATCCAAGGTACAATATCCTATACCATTGTATATTGATTTATCTGAGACATCTGTGCAGAAATTAATTCAAAGCTAAGTATCCCAATCAAGGGCCCAATGCCCTTCTGGGCATCAAATCTCACCTAGATTTCTGTTTTCATACCTATATTTCAACTGTATATTTTGTAAATATCACATGTTCCCATAACCATTATTCATCCTGCAGAATTATTCCTAACCCAATTGAACATGTTGTTAACCCTAACCATACACTGTTCCCTCAATCTAACTTTACAGAAGATCAGGGAGAGAGTTGGTCTTCCAATACTGGATTGTAGGGTATCTTCCACCTGATGAGAACCTCAAAGGTCCATGCAGAAATGATACATGGAGAAGAAGGCAGCTATGAAGGACCTGAGAGAGCAAAAGTCATTTTCAATGTTAAACAACCGGGTCAGGATGAAGAGATGTATCTGAATCAGCCTTTCTCTTCTTAATATAGAGAAGATGGACCAAACCAGGCCTGTGAGAAGAGCTGTTCCCGGGTGCCTATTGTTGATATACCATTCTAACTTGTGAAACTGTCACAGAAAGTAGGGGCAGTCTCCATCTCCTGGGACCCTTAGAAGCAAATATCAGTACACACTTCCTTGGTGATGGAACACTCTGAACTTGGGATCCAGGAAGCCAGGCACCCAGAGTAAGTCCCAGTCCCAGTCCCAGTGGTCTCAATTGTTTGGATTTACCAAGGACAGAGTCAGTCTTTGTTGGTACCTACTGAAGTGATAATGGCCAAATGTCAGGAGACCTCTGAAGAGGAGCCTTTTCTGAGAAAGCAGGTAGTGGCTCAACCATGGCTCCTGACAACTTCACAGAGTTGGCGAAGGAGACCAGATCTGAGACAGAACAGGCCATTTTGGGGGAACATAGTATGGACCACCAGTCAGAGGACACTCAATATATTCACCAACATAATTGGGGGAAGGAGGTGCCGTTGTGGGTGTTGGTGTGAGTTTGTGGTTTTGTCTCTTTTCTGAGAATAGGTAGGAAAGACTGTTTGTTTGTTTGGACTGGAATGTTTCTAGAAAGTCGTTTGACAATGCGAGTGTTTCTATATCTGTGCATTCCACTGTATCTGTGGTTGTAGACATTTGAAAAGCGAATGCATCAATGGTTGTGTCCTGTCTAGTAGAAAGCTTCCCAACATTCATACTGCACAATTTAAGAATGGAGAGAGGCTTGCCTTATGGATGGGCAACACCTACTATCTTCCTAAGTTCTTGTTTTCTTCCTGAATACTGGCCACTCTCCAGAATAGCCTCATGGTTTGGTTTCCAAGATATGTACCACCTCCAAGCTCTGTGACATGGCCATGTACTGGATAGCTGAAGAGAATAGAAGCATCTCAGAAAACTCACATATCAGTGTGACCATTAAAGTCTCAGTGGAAAAACACTGCACTGGGCCTTTTGCTTACCTATTGTTCTGTTTTCCTAAATGTCAGGAAGATCTTTGCCTCAGGAAACCCCTTTGTGAAGCCAGAAAAAAAGAGTTTTCAAATGGAAATGAATGGGCATCACCTGTGGCTTTTTGCTTAATTGCTTTGGAAAGAGATGTGGCTGAATCATCCTCTTTGCCCTGTGTGAGGCAGCGGCTTAGATTCTCAGCACCTGATGGATCTAAAGAAAGTTTCCAAGTGTGCATGCAAAACGAAAATGGCCAAAAGAGCAGTCATTGTGGATGAAGTCTCTCGCCTTCCTCTGTAAGCTTCCTGACCTCCATCACGTGAGAATAGGGATCCTTTGTGTCAAATCAGTTCTTCAAATCCCTACAGAGGCTAGCACATAAGGGCTTGTGTTTTCTCATGACACCAATTCACATAAAGAATATATACCAGACAGTCAGTAGGCCTCAAATTAGAGAAGCAGAGCAGTATTAAGAGCAGGACTATTTGATCACTATTGGTTCACAGGAAGGGAGTCCAGGCCACCCTGACTTTAGGCAAATGAGGGGCAAGGGAGTTCATTTGGAAAACTGTCTTGGGCTGTGCCCCTCATGGGAACCTCCAGCCAGAGGTTATGAAGAGTGTCTATGTGGAAGAAGATGAGGGCCATTTGGGAGTGTTTTGGTTTTAATTGTGGTCATTTGTTTGGTGGTTGGAAGAGATGCCTAGGTCCACCTGGGCTTGAACTCTGGTGTGATTCCCCTTACAGATTGAGTTCAGGAACTGACCTCAGAGAAGTATTGCCATGAATTGTGTTGGGATTTTAGGAGACCACGCATGAGAGTTGCCTTTGGAAACTGAGATCAATGCCCAGGGTGGCTTTCCACAGAGCATTGTCAATCTCTGCCAGGGCATCACATTATTTTATACTGAAAGACTTGGCAGCCATCGTTGACAGTCAAAACACACATGGGCCTCACATTGTAGACCTCAATGGGCCTGGCTTCATGTGTTTTTTTGGCCACTCTTTGGGAAGCCTTGCCTCTGAGAATTCTCCAGAGTTTCCTTGAAATGTGCTTCCTCAAACATTAATGGTTCCTGAATGAATTGAAACCCACAATTTCTCCAACTTCATCCTTGAAAAATGGCTAGATAAATACCATGAAATTTTTGAAATTTTCATGACCAGGTGGCACTGGAGAACCTTTCAATGTCCTCTTGCTGATGAAGTGTGTACCAGACAGTGCCTTGATTGACTAGGTTTCATGAAAATGATGTAGAACAGAGATACCAGTATGTTGGAGCCTGCTGAGTAGTGGGCCCAGAGCTGTGGTGTGCAGGTGTGTGATAAAACATCTGTGGTCGGGCCATGTGTATCTGCCATTGACTTCCAAATGGCTTGTGGCTGACATTGTGCAGCCAGGAATCACTTATACGTCTGATAACTCTCCATATAAGGCATCTTGTTATATGGAGATGTTTCAGGACAATGTTCAGAATCAGGTGCAATGGTCAAGGGGACAAGCTATGTGGGATAGAAGCCTGGTTGATGCATTCTCCTGCAGACCCTGACCCATCTCATGTGAAAGAACTCCCTCCAGCACTGTGTCCCAGCTGAATTCCTTGTATTTTGTGAAGCAAATAACAAATTCCCAGTGCAGCAGCAAGAAACACCACGAAAAGTGGAGGATGACCAAATTGCTTCACAGTCCACACGGAGAGTCACTTAGCCTTCAGTGGCGACAGTTTACCTACAAAGAGTGAATTCAGCACTGCTGCCTCATGTCCTTTGAAAAAACAAGAAACCATGCCCTCCAGGTCACATAGATGCAGATCCAGCTTTGATGGTCTCATTAGAAAGAAAGCTAAAGCTCCTGACAACAACATATATGTCAAGTGCCCATCGTCAGAGGCAGTTTCTAAGGAAGTCTTCAGGCTGGCAGAGCTCCTTGTTTGATAGCATTTACCTATTAGACCAGGATGCAAGAAAAGACCACTGACTCCAATTAAAATCAAGTTAAAGCAAGCTTATATTTTCCACTGCCCAGGTGGCCTCTCCCTCCCAAAACAGTGGGAACAAGACAGCCACCCAAATTTCCTACAGCCCAGGTTTATAACCCAGAATTTTACACTACAGGGGGGTTAAAATATCAGAACTTTGACAAGCATCAAACTAATCGTAGTTTATATATATGTATATATATATATATATATATATATATATATATATATATATATATATATATATATATATATATTGCTGGCCCCAACATCAGAATTTATGAAGACCATTAGAGCCCCAGAGAGGGTCATTGTCTGGCCAGGGAAGGCCAGTATTTATGAGGTGTCAATAAAGTTTCATAGAGGGCTGTTCCTGGTCAAAGAGCCAGGCATGGGTGAGTTCAAGGCCACGTCAGGCATTGCAAGCAGGTTCAGAATTTGGTGTAATTTATAGTCAAGCCAAAATTTTCTTTTCATGGCTTTGTGGCAAGATGGATCCCAATTTTAATAAAAGATCAGGTTGGGTCTATCATTCCCCCCTTTTCTAATGTGTCCCTTTCAAATCTTTGATAGGGTAGGGGAAGAGCACTGAGGGAATTTTAATACCTCACGTAACAGTCTCCATATTTTTTGAACTCACACAAAACCAGTCTCCCTGATTTTACCTGACTTAATTAATTACTTAAAATGAAAGTCTATTTATTTTTGGCTCCATTGTTGTAAGAAGAGTGGCGTCACTCATTTTGGCTTCTTCTGAGCTGAGAGAGGGTGACATGAGGGGGCACAGCATGAGGGACATGAGTTGCCTTTTAGAAGTCAGTTCGGTTTGAAGTCTGGTTGTGGTAGAACAGTTTGTAAAGTCATCTGGGGATGGGTTCTTCTATGAGAGAAACAAAAACCATGAGTACTGAATAAATGTTGCAGCTGCTGAAACAAGTCACTGTATAGATGTCCCCTCATCTGTCTTCAATATCCCCAGTTATCAGGACTTTCAACTTAATATTTAACTTTTAGTGTCACAGTTGTCCCACCCCATAAGATACAGTTTAATAATTTAATGTCATCTGATCTTGCAAATTCCTTTTACTAGTATGACCTCTGTGTGTAATAGAGAAACCTTTAATTCTGTTAGTCAGGGCTGGATAATCATACTAGCAAACACCAAGCCTACCTGTGTAGGTTAGGAATATCTGTAGGCCTTAAACAAAAAACTTCTGCCTCTGGTAGCTCCTCTTGATAGTCTCTTTTTATTCTCATCAGGCATTCCTCTCTGAGAATCTTTCTTTGTAGCCTCCAGTCTTACTTATTTTGGGAGGCTACCATAAAGTGTATACGTTAAAATATTATTATAACTATTATTATTTAAAATGCCCAGGAATGGCTGTATTTTGGGTTTATCTGTCTTTGCTAAGAGTTTAAGATGAAGCAGTAAAACTGACTTTTGTTTCTATCTATTGTTAACAGTCAGCTGAGATTTTATGGGAGTCATTTCTGGGGAAACTTGAGAGCAGCTTCTCAGTTCTGCTAGTGCCATTTGCGCTAGGTGATTCCAGGTCTTGCTTGACCATGTGGCTTCTCTCAGAAGCATCAGGAATATCTCCCTTCTCTGATGACTCTCTTCTTCGTAGAAAATGCACTGATTGGCTTTCTGTTCTCCAGTGGCCTCATTAATCTTCCTGATCAGGTGTTTATGTGGCTGAGAGTTGCAAAGTTCTTTAGAGAAGTCTCCTGTTCCCTGGATACAAACTGACTCAGAGGTCAAGAGCCAAAATTTGTTTTATTGTCCCTTTTCATTTAAATTAAATTTTAAATCCTAATCTTAAACATCCAGCAAATAAATTTTAACAGCCTTATATTAAGAGTACTGTGCTTTAATGTCTATAATTTAAAATTATTTATCTTTTTATTATTTGGGATCTGTATTTTTCTGTCTTGTAGGTGATGCCTTATTATCTTAAATTAACCAATGTTGTGTTCAAAAGCAACTCTTTTGTAAAACACTAACAGGGAATCTTTAGTTAACTTATAAGGAAATTACAAAATAAAATTAACAAGAGTAAAAATACTTAGTTCGTGTAATAGCTACCCTGAATTTTTGGCTGAGTTATAAATTATATCCCCTTTTTGAGATCCTAGTAATCTTGACAGAAAAAAAAAAAAAACTTCTGAACGTAACTTTAAATTAAATAACATCTGACCTACTGCTTTCGTAGTTATTCTCACATGTTGTAAGATGAGACACAGAGCCTTATCTCAGGTAAGGCAGGGCTCTATATAAATCTTAAGTCTTTTAGTTCTAAAGCTGATCTTTTTTTTTTAAATATCATCTTACACAGTTTACATAAATTGTTTGAGGTCACATGAACATTAGCTAACACCATATGATATCACATTTAAAACATGAATTAAAGAAAGGCTGAAAGTTTTTAACCTTTACATAGATTAGGAGCTCATTAACTTAAAAATATATTTAAATTTTTCCCCAATGTAAAAAGTAACTTAAAACTTTACATATCTTATTGATAACAAGTAAATAAATCCCCAATATATATATATTTTTTTTACCATACAACTTCAGAACACCAGCTTGATGTAATGCTCTTTTAAAGTTTCTACCTTACAGACTTGTATACCTGGAAGATATGAGCACATTAATAGCATCACAATGACATTGATGTTTTTACATTAACCAAATTTAGCTTTTAAAGAAATTCCAGTACAGTGCTCTAAAATAACAGTTCTTATTTAATCAGTTGTTTAATTTTTATGGTTGCTTGCTCTAGAAAAATAAAAATAAACACAATGTTATGGGTAAACTTTTGTTTTCAGAAATTTGTGTCGCTTTATCACATGACTGATTTTTACAATCTTATACAAACTTTAGAACAAACTTATACAGACCTTACTAAATCAATCAGATATCTAACAAAAATACTCATGAATGAGTAATCCCATATCAAATTTACTTCACTTATTTATCAAAATATTAGAGAAATGTATTGAACAGTGTAAACCATTTTTTTGTTAAAGGAAAAGTCCTAGAACCAAGGCATATTAGACATTTTATAGACATTAATATTTTATTAGATTTTTGAGCAGCTAGAAAAACTTGTAAGCTTAAATTTAAAGACATTTATTGTTATTTGTTTATCCAAATTTAAAGTGAACCATTTAACTCACGTGAATTAAAGATCTTCGAATCCACTTTTTAAAATTTGTTTTTATGAGTGCTTTTTTTTAATGATCGCTCCTTATATATGTTAATTTGTATATCATATATATGATATACGAACATATGGATATATGGACATACAACACATAACAAATGTGTGCACAAATAACAATAGTAAGGCCTTGTAGCTTTTCACAGGTGAAATCTCCATTGTAATGTTTCAGAACTCCACTGTTGGTCAAAGATAGAACTGATGAGAAAAATATTAACCTAGTTCTCTAGGATCAAAATAATGAGCTCAAAAAAAATACAGAATCTAAGGAAAAAAATGAGAGTCCTAGAAAAAATGACTGGCCAGTAATTAGTAAATACCATACGATTTACCTTTTTTTTTTCCCACTTAGACATCAGATCAGTCTCCTACTGAGCTTGTAGGCTTCTTTCATTTACATTTCAACATAAGTCCTGGCTGAGTTCTGGAAGGAGCTGGACAAAACTGCTATTCTGAGCGGACACCTCAGGCCTAAGGCACTTTAACCATAATTTTCAGGTGAGGATGTTGAAAATTATGATACAATTTTAAGATACAATTCAAAATTTTATACCTTAACATCTTGTTTTGTCAACAGATACCATACTATGATTTACTATCCTTGTCCAAATTAATGCACTGACACACTGTGACATTTACCCAGGCTACCCAATTAATAATTGGTGAAAAAAAAGACTAAATGATTGGGAAGTTACTTGCCAACTTGGAAGTAGAATTCTTTAGTTTTCCATTTTAAGTATTTAAGTTCTCTGGCATGAATTATCTGAAATCATAAACTAAAAAATTACCTAAACCCGACTTTTAACTGCAAGATTGAGCAATGCTACAAAAACCCATCCAGATACCATATTGTTACAATAAAACATCATCATTTAGACACACATTCAGCTAAGATCATTCCCAAGAAACAATTTATAATATCAACACATTATTGCACATGTCTTAAATGGCCAGAAACAAAGACAAAAGACAGACAGAAAGGAGCTCCAGACTATGGCTGACAGGACAGAAGCCTTTAAAACAGCAGATAAGAGAAAAATCTCCTACACCAGTGGCATGATAGATGTCCCCACAAGGGCATCAGATGTTTTCACAGAGGGGCAACCTGAAATGTAATATCAAAGGTCTCCATGGTGACTTTACTGCATTTAGTGTCTCCTTTTTCTTTTTCTCTTTTTTAAGAAAACAGAGGTGGCATAATACTTACAGTGCAGGGAAGGAAGGAGGAAATTTACTGAAGCAACAGGACTTCGGCAGCTGCTGGGAGTCCCTCAGTCCCGTCTTTTACTTAAACAGGATTAGCTCCTCTGGTTTGGTTCCACCCCAAGCACGCTGAATCTCCTAACATTTCAGTAGTCAGCTCTCAAAAATTCCGGGGTCGGGGGGGTATCAAAATTTGTAACTTAAATTTCGGTTCTGGACCTTGAAGCCAATTAATACCAATTTAATATAAGGACAGGGTTTGAGAAAAAGTAAAAGGGAGGTTTACTGCTTTGCTAACAAAGGATAAAAACAGGGGACTCTGTCCAAAGTTGTGACTCTCTTGATCTGGAGGGACAAGGGGTTTTAAAGGAGCTTCACTTGTTAACCTGGGAGATACTCAGTTATTAGGTCTCCAGCAGGCATTGCCCTCTGCAGTGGGTGTGCTCCAGACAGCCAGCTAGGGGCTTCTCTCATCCTGCTTAACAAAGGGGGGTATAGTGCATCCCATTTCTTTAAAACACAGTCCAAAGGGGTGACAGGCTTACATGCTTTATTACCCATTTTCACGTCCAATATCCTTAAGTTTTTACCACAGAAATCACACAACAAAACGCACAAAAACAAACAAATAAAAAACATTTAGAACACAGAACAAAACACACACAAAAAAACAGAAACTCGGCGAATAAACAGAAAACCAGAGAAGCAATGCAGCGTCTTGCTAAAGCTCCGGGGTAGGAGCTCCTGCGTGCCAGTCGGCACCTCTCTACACTTTCAGAGGTATTCCCTACAGAAAAGAACAGAGGAAAGAAGGATTCCTATTACTGTCCCGGACAGGAGTATATGTGAGCCTTCCCAGGCCACCTCTCTGTCATCAGAAGAGAACTCCCTTAACCGGATATCAGATGTTATAAAGGCGCCTCTTACCTATGAAGGCCTCCTCCACCAGGTGCTTGATAATAGTTTTAGTGCGATGGTTCACTGCAGTGATCCACGGACTGAAGGCTCATTCCAAGGCCTTGGAACTTGGCTCTCCAGCCTGGAGTCCTGGAGGATAGGCCAGCTTCAGAATTTCCAGCAGTATGGCTTTGTGATCTGGTCGGGTCATGTTGCTGGGGAACTCCAAAATGTTAGTCCAGGACACAAGAAAAGACCACTGACTCCAATTAAAATCAAATTAAGGCAAGCTTAATATTTCAAGCAGCCGGGCTGGCTCTCCCTCTCAAAATGGCGGGAACAAGACAGCAACCCCACCTTTCCTACAGCCCAGCTTTATAGCCCAGAAAGTTACACAAAAGGGGGGTTACAGAAAACAGAACTTTGACAAGCATCACACTAATTGTAGTTTACATTTGTTTTTTCTGGCCCCAGCATCAGAAATTATGAGGACCATTAGAGCCTCAGAGAGGGTCATTGTCTGGCCAGGGAAGGCGAATATTTATGAGGTGTCATTAAAGTTTCAGAGAGGGCCGTTTTCTGGTCAGAGAGCCAGGCATGGGTGAGTTCAAAACATGGTCAGGCATTCTAAGCAGGTTCAGAATTTGCAGTAATTTATAGTAAAGCAAAAATTATCTTTTCATGGCTTTGTGGCAAGATGGCTCACAATTTTAATGAAAGATCATGTTGGGTGATCAACCCTGTCCCCTACTTTTGGAAAATCCTCTACCACCTCCAAGGTTGTGAACTCCTGAGCATTTTCCATTCCAGATATGTATTCACAGAATTTCTAACTCTTCTTCTCTAATTGCGTCTTACTTGGGGCGAAGTTAATGTCAAGCCATTGTTCTGGATGAGAGTGGGAAGAATATTGTGCAGCACATAATTGCATACACATTGGATTCACTTTCCAATTTTCCAATTGAAATACTGAATTCCTGACAATAACCCATACCCTTCTAGACGCTAACTACAAATACTAATATGATGGAGAAAAATAACCCAAACGGAATTGAAATACAAGCAGTTCAGAGGAGGCATGGTGTATATTGGACTTGCCTTTTGCAAGATAAAAGGTAGGTGTTATAAATCTAGTCATTTTTTAATTGAAATAGTTTTATATGTGTATTAAAGTTAACAAATATGTGAATTCCTATCTCCCTTTCGCTGTAACCTATTCAGCACATTAATTTTTATATAAACATATAGAATCCTACCTGATATCACACGTACATTTTTGTGAGGTGCCTGACATTGCAGATACAAATTGTGAGAAGAGATTACTCCACCTAAATGCTGTTGGAACTGAAAATTCAAGCTAATGGTGAGCTTCCTAGTTGAATAACATTATACATAAATCCATGTTCAGTAAAATGAATATTTTTGGATCTGTGGATGATATATATTTCATGGTGAAATTCGATTGGCATATATAATTCTACTTTTGAATGTCTTTGTTTGTGTGTGTGTTTGTGTGTGTGTGTGTGTATATATATATATATATATATATATATATATATATATATATATATATACAAAATAAATCTCCAGATTTTTCAAAATATGAAATATATGTGTCTTATATACACTCCCTAAATTCATTCATGTTCATGTATGTGGATTAATAATCAACTTTTCACAAGATTATTCTCAGAAATATTCATCCACCTGAAATACATATTTGTTTCCTAGTACTGAAAACTAACTTCAGTGAAAGGTGCAAACAAATCCTAGTATTTCTACATTAACTGACCTAGTTTAACATCAATGCTAGTAGATTCCTATGGGACATGATGTGTATTTTGACATTAATTATTATTCAACACTGGTACATTACTATTTCTTCAGTTTATGCACATCATAGGATATATATTTCATCCACTACTTAGCAAATTTATAGGCATTTGTTTCACTTTCAATCACTTCTTCCTCCAGAACACATGTATTTCCCTATGTTTCTTGACTGGTCTTTTCATGAGACTTTTTTCAAATATATTATTTTCAATTTCCATGATCAATTTTTAAGCAAAACTCACACATCCTTCATGATAAAACATAACCCTAAGATGACCATTAGATATATAACTGGTTGGAATGATTGATTGTGCATCTTTATAACATTTCTTATATATTTTCAGATATCCATTCAATCCATTATTTAAAGTGGATCCAGTTATATTATTTATTCCCAGTATGGTCTATTCATGCGTTATTGCTATATTCATAGACAGAGGGTATACCTATTTGTACCCCAATACAAATTTATATGTCTTCAAAATATTGCTCCTGGAAATGGTGGAAGAAATACTCATGTCACGTGATATACATATACATTTTATCACAGAAATATTCTGGACACAAAAAGCAAAGGTCACACTTTCAATTGTACCAAAGCCTAAATGGAAAGTGAGCATGGATTACTAAAAACATCTATGTCCAGGTTGCCTAATGCTCTCAAATGTCAATCCTATTGGTGACTACATATTTGATTCTTCCTAAGATTATATATTCAACCTCAAGCCTGTTGAAAATGTCTAATTCTATCACTCACTTTGTACTTTGCTTGATTTCCTAATGTCTTTATTGATATCTGCTTTCCCTCATATTTTCCCCAGTTCATCATTGTGACTGACTCTTCACATGTGCTGACATTAACACTCACTCTCTAACCGAAACCCTATTGCTAAAGAACTTTTTGTCCAAATCCAATACTCACTCTTCATTCTAAACCTAACTACTACCTTGCTCATCGTACTGAATATCGCTTTTTGACTGGATGTTCTCTTCAACATTCAATCATCCAAGGTACAAGGTCCTATGCCATTGTATATTGATTTATCTGAGACAACTGTGCAGCACATAACTCAAAGCTAAGTATACCACTTAAGGGTCCAATTCCCTTCTGGGCTTCAAATCTTTCCTAATTTTCTGCTTTCATACTTATATTTCACCTATATACTCTTGTAAATATCGAAGGTTGCCAATACCATTATTCATCTCGCAAAATGATTCCTAACCCAAATCAAACATGTTATTAACCCTAAACATACACTGTTCCATCAATATAACTTACAGAAGAGCAGGGACAGAGTTGGTCTTACAATATAGGAATGTAGGTGATCTTCCACCTTCTGAGAACCTCAAAGATCCATGCAGAAATGATCCTTGGAGAAGATTTATGCAGCTATGTTGGACCTGAGAGAGCAATAGAAATCTTCCATGGCAAACAACCTGGTCAGGATGAATTGATGGGTCTAAGTCAGCCTCTCTTTTCTTATTGTAAAGAAGTTGGAAGAAACCAGGCCTGTGTGGAGAGCTGTACCTGGGTGCCTAAGGTTGATATTCCATTCTAACTTCTGAATGTGTCAGAGGATGTTGGGGCAGCCTCCATCTCATGGGACCCTTGGAAGCAACTGTTAGGACAAAGTGGTTTTCAAGGCAGTGACCTCATTCAGTTCCTGAAGGAAGTGACCTCTCCTCACTTCCTTGGTGATTGAATTCTCTGAACTTGGGATCCAGGAAGACAGGCACCCAGAGCCAGTCCCAGTCCTAGTCCCATTGGGCTAACTTGTTTGCTTTTTCCAAGGACAGAGTCAGTCTTTCTTGGTACCTACTGATGTGAGGATGGCCAATTGCCAGCAGAGCTCTGAAGAGGCACCTTCCCTGAGAAAGCATGTAGTGGCTCACCGCTGTCTCCTGACAACTCACATAGTTGGCCAAGGAGACCAGATCTGAGAGAGGACAGGCCATTTCGGGGGAACATAATATGGCCCACCAGTCAGAAGACACTCTGGATAGTCACAGACCTACTTGGGGGAAGGAGGTGGCTTTGCCGTTGTGGGTGTGAGTTTGTGGTTTTTTTCTCATGTTCTGAGAATAGGTAGGAAAGGCGTTTTTTTCTGGTGTGGAGTGGACTGTTTCTAGTAAGTCCTTTGACATTGTGAGGGTTTCTATGTCTGTGTATCCCACTGTATCCGTGGTTGTAGACATTAGAAAAGAGAATGCATCAATGGATTTGTTTTCTCTAGTAGAAAGCTTCCCCACATTAATACTGCCCAATAGATTAATGGACTTCACTTTGCCTTATGGATGGGCAACACCTACTGTCTTCTTAAGTTACTGTTTTCTTCGTGAATTCTGGCCACTCTACAGAATACGCTCATGGATTTGTGTCCCAGATATGTAACACCACAAGGCTCTGTGACATGGCCATGTACTGGATAGCTGAAGAGATTGAGAGCATCTCAGAAAACTCAGATATCAGTGTGACCAGTAAAGTCTCAGTGAAGAAACCCTTCATGGGCCATTTGCTTACTTGTGTTTCAATTGCCCTGAATTTCAGGAAGGTCTTTGCCTCATGCCAACCCTTTGTGAAGCCTGAAGAAAACTGTTTTCATATGGAAATGAATGGGCTTCACCTGTGGCTCTTTGCTTAATTGCTTTGGAATGGGATGTGTCTGAATCAGTCTCTGGTCCTTGTGTGAGGCTGTGACTTAGATTCTCAGCACCCAATGGATCTAAAGAAAAATCCCATGTGCTTCCCAAACCGAAATGGCCAAAAGAGAAGTCATTGTGGATGAATTTTTTTGCCTTCTTGTTTTAGGTTCCTGACCTCCATTAAGTGAGAATAGGGATTCTTTGGATTAAATGAGTTCTTCAAATCCCTGCAGAGGCTTGCCCATATGTGCTTGGGTTTTCTCATGACTCCAAATCACATAAAGAATCTATACCTCACAGCCAGTAGGCCTCAAATTGGAGAAGCGGAACACTTTAACAGCAGGAATATTTGATCACTCCAGGTTCACAGGAGGAGTGTCCAGGCCACCATGATTTTAGGCAAATGAGGGGCAAGTGAGCTTATTTTTTACACTTTCTTAGGCTGTGCCCCTCATAGAAATCTCCAGCCAGAGGTTATGATGAGTGTCTATATGGAAGAAGATGAGGGCCCTGTGGGAGTGTTTTGATTTTAATTGTGGTCATTTTTGTGGTGGTTGGAAGGAATGACTGGTTCCACCTGGGCTTGAACTCTGGCGTGATTCCCCTTAGAGACTGAGTTCTGGAACTGAACTCAGAGAAGTATTGCCATGAATTGTGTTGGGATTTTAGAAGGCCATGCATGAGACTCACCCATGGAAACTGAGATCTAGGCCCAGGGTGTCTTTCCGCAAAACAATGGGAACCTCAGCCAGGATATCACATGATTTTATTCTGAAAGATTGGCAGGTATAGTTGAGAGTCAAAACACACATGGACCTCACATTGTAGGCCTCAATTTGCCTGGCTTCATGTGACCTTTTGGCAACTCTTTGAGAAGCCTTGCCTGTGAGTGTTCTCCAGAGCTTTCATTGAAATGAGCTTTCTCAACACTTAATGGTTCCTGGATGATTTGAAACCCACAGTGCCTCCAACTTAATCTTTGAAAAATGGCTAGATAAATACCATGAAATTTTTGAAATTTCCATGACCAGGTGGAACTGGAGAATCTTTGGAAGTCCTGTGGTTGATCATGTGTATACCAGAGAATGCCTTGTTTTACTGGGTTTTATGAAAATGGTGTAGAACAGAGATGCCAGTAATTTGTATCCTGCTGATTAGTGGGCCTAGAGCAGTGGTGGGCAGGTGTGTGATAAAACACCATGGTGGGGCCATGTGGATCGGCCATTGGCTTCCAAATGGATTATGACTGACATAGTGCAGAAATCAGACACTTATATGTAAAGGCATTTTTTATATGGAGAGGTTCAGGGCAATGTTCAGAATCAGTTTACTATGGTTATTGGGGCAAGCTGTGTGGGATAGAAGCCTGGTTGGTGCATTCTCCTGCAGACCCTGACCCACCACACGTGACAGAACTCCCTTCAGCACTGTATCCTAGTAGAACTCCTTGTATTTGGTGAAGCAAATACCAAATTCCCAGTGCAGCAGCAAGAAACACCACGAAAAGTGGAGGATGACCAAATGTCTTCACAGTCCACACGAGGAGACACTTAGCCTCCAGTGGCCACAGTTTACATACAAAGAGAGAATTCAGCACTGCTGCCTCATGGTCATTGGAATATAAGAAACCATGTCTTCCAGGTCACATAGATGCAGACCCATTTTGATGGTCTCACTACAAAGGAAGTTAAAGCTCATGACAACAACATATATTTCAAGTGCCCAACCTCAGAGGCAGTTTTCCAAGAAGTCTTAGGCCAGCAGAGCTCCATGTTTGTGGAGAGTTTACACTGTTCTTTACTTTTGGAAACTCCTCTACCACCACCAAGGTTGTGAACTCCCGAGCATATTCCATTCCAGATATGTATTCACAGATTTTCACACTTTTCTACTCTAATTGTGTCTTACTTGGGCCAAGGTAATATCAAGGCATTGTTCTGAATGTGAGTGGGAAGATTTTTGTGTAGCACATATTTACATACACATTCGATTCATTTTTCAATTTTCTATTTGAAATACTGAAGCCCTGAAACTAACACACACCCTACTATACTCTGACTAATAATTCTAATATGATGGTGAAAAATAACCCAAACAGAATAGAAATACAAGCAGTTCAGAGGAGGCATGGTGTATTGTTACAATTGCCTTTTGCATTATATAGTGTAGGAGTTATAGATCTAGTCATTTTTTTGTTGAAATAGTTCTACATGTGTTTTTAAAATTAACAAATATGTGAATTCCTGTCTCCCTTTCTCTGTAGCCAATTCAGCACATGTATTTTTATATTCACATATAGAATTCTACCTGGTACCACACGTACATACTTGTGAGGTAACTGAATTGGCAGATGCAAATTGTGAGAAAGGATAACTCCTCCTAAATGCTGTTGGAACTGAAAATTCAACCTATGGGTGAGCTTCCTAGTTGAATAACATTATACATTAATCCATGTTCAGTAAAATGAATATTTTTCGATCTGTGGATTATATATATTTCATGATGAATTTCGATTGGCATATATATTGCTACTTTTTTTCTTTTATTGGTTGCTCAAAACATTAAAAATCTCTCGACATATAATATTTCATACATTAGATTCAAGTGGCTTATGAACTCCCATTTTTAGCCCAAATAGAGATTACAGAATCACATCGATTACACATCCACATTTTTACATAATGCCCTATTAGCTACTGTTGTATTCTGCTACCTTTCCTATACTCTACTATCTCCCCTCCCCTTCCTTCCGATCTTCTCTTTTTTCCCCATCTACTGTAATTTATTTCACTCCATGTTTATTTTCCCATTCCACTCACAACAATATGTAATTTTGTGTAACAATGAGGGTCTCCCTCCATTACCATGCAATTTCCCTTTTCTCTCACTTACCCTCCCACCTCATGTCTCTGTTTAAAGTTAATCTTTTCTTCCTGCTATTGCTCCCTGCTCTGTTCTTAGTTGCTCTCATTATATCAAAGAAGACATTTGGTATTTATTTTTTAGGGATTGGCTATCTTCACTAAGCATAATCTGCTCCAGTGCCATCCATTTTTCTGCAAATTTTATGATTTTGTCATTTGTTAGTGCTGCGTAATACTCCATAGTGTATAAATGCCACATTTTTTTATCCATTCATCTATTGAAGGGCATCTGGGTTGGATCCACAGTGTATCAATTGTGAATTGTACTGCTATGAAAATCCATGTGGTAGTATCCCTGTATTACTCTCTTTTAAGGTCTTCAGGGAATAGTCAGAGAAGGGCAATAGCTGAGTCAAATTGTGGTTCCATTCACAGCTTTCCCAGGAATCTCCATACTGCTTTCCAAATTGGCCACACCAGTTTACAGTCCCACCAGCAATGTACAAGAGTATCTTTTACCCCACATCCTTGCCAGCACTTGTTGTTGTTTGACTTCATAATGGCTACCAATTTACTGGAGTGAGATGGTATCTTAGGGTGATTTTGATTTGAATTTCTCTGACTGCTAGAAATGGTGAGCATTTTATTATGTACTTGATGAATGATTGTATGTCCTCCTCTGAGAAGTGTCTGTTCAAGTCCTTGACCCATTTGTTTATTGGGTTATTTGTTATCTTATTGTCTAATTTTTTGAGTTCTTTGTATGTTCTGGATATTAGGCCTCTATCTGAAGTGTGAGGAGTAAAAATTTGTTCCCATGATGTATGCTCCTTATTTACCTCTCTTATTCTTTCTCTTGCTGATAAAAAACTTTTCAGTTTAAGTAGTCCCATTTGTTGATTCTTGTTATTAACTCTTGTGCTATGGATGTCATATAAAGGAATTTGGAGCCCGATCCCATAATATGTAGATCAGAGCCAACTTTTTCTTCTATCAGACACAGAGTCTTTGATTTGATATCTAGCACCTTGATCCACTATGAGTTAACTTTTGTGCATGGCGAGAGAAAGGAATTCAGTTTCATTTTGTTGCACATGGATTTCCATTTTTCCCAACACCATTTGTTGAAGATACTATATTTCCTCCATTGCATGCTTTTAGCTCCTTTATCAAATATAAAATAGTTGTAGCTTTTTGGATTAATCTCTGTGTCCTCCATTCTGTACCATTGGTCCACCCGCCTGTTTTGGTACCAGTACCATGCTGGTTTTTTTTTTAATTAATTTTATTGTAGGTTGTTCAAAACATTTCATAGTTCTTGATATATCATATTTCACACTTTGATTCAAGTGGGATATGAGCTCCCATTTTTACCCCATATACAGATTGCAGAATCACATCAATTGCACAACCATTGATTTACATATTGCCATTCTGGTGACTGTTGTATTCTGTTGCCTTTCCTATCCTCTACTATCCCCCCTCCCCCTCCCCTCCCCTCTTCTCTCTCTACCTCCTCTACTGTAATTCATTTCTCCCCCTTATATTTTTCCTCCTTTCCCCTCATTTCCTCTTGTATGTAATTTTGTATACCCCTGAGGGTCTCCTTCCATTTACATGCAATTTTCCTTCTCTCTCCCTTTCCCTCCCACCTCTCATCCCTGTTTAATGTTAATCTTCTTCTCATGCTCTTCGTCCCTACTCTGTTCTTACTTAATCTCCTTATATCAAAGAAGATATTTGGCATTTGTTTTTAAGGGATTGGCTAGCTTCACTTAGCATAACCTGCTCTAATGCCATCCATTTCCCTCCAAATTCTATGATTTTGTCATTTCTTAATGCAGAGTAATATTCCATTGTGTATAAATGCCACATTTTTTTATCCATTCTTTTATTGAAGGACATCTATGTTGGTTCCACAGTCTTGCTATTGTGAAATGTGCTGCTATGAACATGGATGTAGCAGTGGCCCTATAGTGTGCTCTTTTTAGGTCTTTAGGGAATAGACCGAGAAGGGGAATAGCTGGATCAAATGGTGGTTCCATCCCGAGCTTTCCAAGAAATCTCCATACTGCTTTCCAAATTGGGTGCACCAATTTGCAGTCCCACCAGTAATGTACAAGAGTACACTTTTCCCGACATCCTCGCCAGCACTTGTTGGTGTTTGACTTCCTAAAGGCTGCCAATCTTACTGGAGTGAGATGGTATCTTAGGGTGGTTTTTATTTGCATTTCTCTGGCTGCTAGAGATGGTGAGCATTTTTTCATATACTTCTTGATTGATTGTATGTCCTCCTCTGAGAAATTTCTGTCCAGGTCCTTGGCCCATTTGTTGATTGGGTTATTTGTTATCTCATTGTCTAATTTTTTTAGTTCTTTGTATATTCTGGATATTAGGGCTCTGTCTGAAGTGTGAGGAGTAACGATTTGTTCCCAGGACGTAGGCTACCTATTTACCTCCCTTATTGTTTCTTTTGCTGAGAAAATAACTTTTTAGTTTGAGTAAGTCCCATTTGTTGGTTATAGTTATTAACTGTTGTGCTATGGGTGTCCTATTTAGGAATTTGGATCCCGACCCCACAGTATGTAGATCATAGCCAACTTTTTCTTCTATCAGACGCCATGTCTCTGATTTGATATCAAGTTCCTTGATCCACTTTGAGTTAACTTTTGTGCATGGTGAGAGAAAGGGATTCAGTTTCATTTTGTTGCATATGGATTTCCAGTTTTCCCAACACCATTTGTTGAAGATGCTAGCCTTCTTCCATTGCATGCTTTTAGCCCCTTTATCGAATATAAGATAGTTGTAGTTTTGTGGATTGGTTTCTGTGTCCTCTATTCTGTACCATTGGTCCACCCGCCTGTTTTGGTACCAGTACCATGCTGTTTTTGTTTCTATTGCTCTGTAGTATAGTTTGAAGTCTGGTATAGCTATACCGACTGATTCACACTTCCTGCTTAGCAATGTTTTTGCTATTCTGGGTCTTTTATTTTTCCATATGAATTTCATGATTGCTTTCTCTATTTCTACAAGAAATGCCATTGGGATTTTGATTGGCATTGCATTAAACCTATTGAGAACTTTTGTTAATATCGCCATTTTGATGATGTTAATTCTACCTATCCATGAACAGGGTATATTTTTCCATCTTTTAAGATCTTCTTCAATTCTCTCTTTAGGGTTCTGTAGTATTCATTGTATAAGACTTACACCTCTTTTGTTAGGTTGATTCACAAGTACTTTATTTTTTCTGAGGATATTGTGAATGGGGTGGTTGTCCTCATATATATTTTAGAGGATTTGTTGCTGATATACAGGAATGCCTTTGATTTATGCGTGTTGATTTTATATCCTGCCACTTTGCTGAATTCATTTATTAGCTCTAATAGTTTCTTTGTAGACCCTTTTGGGTCTGCTAGGTATAGAATCATGTCATCTGCAAATAGTGATAATTTGAGTTCTTCTTTTCCTATTTTTATGCCTTTAATTTCTTTTGTCTGTCTAATTGCACTGGCCAGTGATTCGAGAACTATGTTGAACAGAAGTGGTAAGAGAGGCCATGCCTGTCTTGTACCAGATTTTAGAGGGAATGCCTTCAGTTTTTCTCCATTCAGAATGATGCTAGGCTGAGGCTTAGCATAGATTTCTTTTACAATATTGAGGTATGTTCCTGTTATCCCTAGTTTTTCTAGAGTTTTGAACATAAAGGGATGCTGTACTTTGTCGAATGCTTTTTCCGCATCTATCGAGATGATCATATGGTTCTTATATTTTAGCCTATTGATGTGGTGAATAACATTTATTGATTTTCGTATATTGAACCAACCTTGCATCCCAGGGATAAATCCTAACTGATCATGGTGCACAATTTTTTTGATATGTTTTTGTATCCGGTTCGCGAGAAGTTTATTGAGCATTTTTGCATCTAGGTTCATTAGAGATATTGGTCTGTAGTTTTCTTTCTTTGGAGTGTCTTTGTCTGGTTTAGGAATCAGGGTGATGTTGGACTCATAGAATGAATTTGGAAGTTCTCCCTGTTTTTCATTTTCCTGAAATAGCTTGAAAAGTATTGGTATTAGTTCCTCTTTAAAGGTTTTGTAAAACTCTGCTGTATAACCATTCGGTCCTGGGCTTTTCTTAGTTGGTAGTCTTTTGATGGTTTCTTTATTTCCTCAGTTGATATTCGTCTGTTTAGGTTGTCAATATCCTCCTAACTCAATCTGGGCAAATCATATGACTTAAGAAATTTATCGATGCCTTCACTATCTTCTAATTTATTGGAGTATAAGGATTCAAAATAATTTCTGATAATCTTCTGTATTTCTGAAGTGTCTGTTGTGATATTGCCTTTTTCATCCCATATGCGAGTAATTTGAGTTCTCTCTCTTCTTCTCTTCATTAGCGTGGCTAAGGGTCTGTCAATTTTATTTATTTTTTCAAAGAACCAACTTTTAGTTTTGTCAATTTTTTCAGTTGTTTCTTTTGTTTCAATTTCATTAATTTTTGCTCTGATTTTAATTATTTCTTGTCTTCTACTTTTTTGCTGTTGTTTTGCTCTTCTTTTTCTAGGACATTGAGTTGAAGTATTAGATCATTTATTTGTTGGTTTGTTTCTTTTTTTAAGGAATGAACTCCAAGCAATAAATTTTCCTCTTAGAACTGCTTTCAATGTGTCCCATAGATTCCGATATGTTGTGTCTGTGTTTTCATTTATCTCTAAGAATTTTTTAATATCCTCCTTGATGTCTTCTATAACCCATTTATCATTCAGTAACCTATTTTTCATTCTCCAATTGATGCATGATTTTTCCTTACTTCTTTTATCGTTGATTTTCAATTTCATTTCATTATGTTCAGATAAGATGCATGGTATTATCTCTACTCCTTTATATTGTCTAAGAGTTGCCCTGTGACATAATATATGATCTATTTTTGAGAAGGATCCAAGTGCTGCTGAGAAAAAAGTGTAACTGCTTGATCTTGGGTGGTATATTCTATATATGTCAATTAAGTCTAGGTTATTAATTATGTTATTGAGTTCTATAGATTCCTTATTCAACTTTTCTTTGTAAGATCTATCCAGTGGTGAGAGAGGTGTGTTGAAGTCTCCCATAATTATTGTATGGTGGTCTATTAGACTCTTGAACTTGAGAAGAGTTTGTTTGATGAACATAGCTGCACCATTGTTTGGGGCATATATATTTATGATTGTGATGTCTTGTTGGTGTATGGTTCCCTTGAGCTGTATGTAGTGTCCCTCTTCATCCCTTTTGATTAACTTTGGCTTGAAATCTATTTTATTTGATATGAGTATGGACACTCGTGCTTGTTTCCGAAGTCCATAAGAGTGATATGATATTTCCCAACCTTTCACCTTCAGTCTATGTATGTCTTTTCCTATCAAATGCGTCTACTGAAGGCAGCATATTGTTGGGTCTTGTTTTGTGATCCATTCTACTAGCCTGTGTCTCTTAATTCGTGAGTTTAAGCCATTAACATTTAGGGTTATTATTGAGATATGGGTTGTTCTTGCAGTCATATTGGTTTATTTATGTTACTAAACATGGTTTGTTTTCCTCTTTGATTATTCCCCCTCTTTACTGTACTCCCTCCCGCTGTTGGTTTTCATTGTTATTTTCCATTTCCTCTTCCTGCAATGCTTTGCCGAGGATGTTTTGAAGAGATGGTTTTCTAGCTGCAAATTCTTTTCACTTTTGTTTATCATGGAAGGTTTTAATTTCATCTTCCATACTGAAGCTTAATTTTGCTGGATACACAATTCTTGGTTGGAACCCATTTTCTTTCAGTGTTTCAAATATGTTATTCAAGGATCTTCTAGCTTTCAGAGTCTGTGTTGAAAGATCAGCTGTTATCCTGATTGGTTTACCCCTAAATGTAATCTGCTTCCTTTCTCTTGTAGCTTTTAAAATTCTCTCCTTATTCTGTATGTTGGGCATCTTCATTATAATGTGTCTAGGTGTGGATCTCTTATGATTTTGCACATTCGGCGTCCCGTAGGCTTCTAGGATATGGGATTCTGTCTCATTCTTCAAGTCTGGGAAGTTTTCTCGTATTATTTCATTGAATAGATTGCTCATTCCTTTTGTTTGGAACTCTATACCTTCCTGTATCCCAATGACTCTTAAGTTTGGTCTCTTTATGTTATCCCATATTTCTTGAATGTTCTGCTCATGGTTTCTTAACAGCTTTGCTGAGCTGTCTATGTTCTTCTCCAGTTGAAATACTTTGTCTTCATTTTCTGATGTTCTATCTTCTAAGTGTTCTACTCTGCTGGTAGTATTCTCAATTGAGTTTTTAATTTGGTTTATTGTTTCCTGCATTTCCAGGATTTCTGTTTGTTTGTTTTTTATAACCTTGATCTCCCTGTATAATTGATCTTTTGCTTCTTGTATTTGTTT